>NW_027507758.1:531758471-532053471 GCF_037356315.1 Lithobates pipiens | reverse complement strand
TTTAAGGGACCAAAAGTAATGGGACAATTGGCTGCTTAGCTGTTCCATGGCCAGGTGTGTGTAATTCCCTCATTATCCCATTTACAAGGAGCAGATAAAAGGTCCAGAGTTAATTTCAAGTGTGCTAATTGCATTTGTAATCTGTTGCTATCAACTCTCAATATGAGATCCAAAGAGCCGTCACTATCAGTGAAGCAAGTCATCATTAGGCTGTAAAAACAAAACAAACCCATCAGAGAGATAGCAAAAACATTAGGTGTGGCCAAATCAACTGTTTGGAACAGCCTTAAAAAGAAAGAATGCATCGGTGAGCTCAGCAACACCAAAAGACCCGGAAGACCACGAAAAACTGTGGTGGATGACCGAAGAATTATTTCCCTGGTGAAGAAAACATCCTTCACAACAGTTGGCCAGATAAAGAACACAGTCCAGGAAGTAGGTGTATGTGTGCCAAAGTCAACAATCAGGAAAGGACTTCACCAAAGTGAATACAGAGGGTTCACCACAAGATGTAAAGCATTGGTGAGCCTCAAAATCAGGAAGGCCAGATTAGAGTTTGTCAAACAACATCTAAAAAAGCCTTCACAGTTTTGGAACAACATCCTATGGAAAGATGAGACCAAGATCAAATTGTAAAAGAGTGATGGGAAAAGAAGAGTATGTGGAAGGAAAGGAACTGCTCATGATCCAAAGCATAATCAGTGAAGCATGTATGGCTGCCAATGGAACTGGTTCTCTTGTATTTATTGATGAAGTGACTGATGACAAAAGCAGCGGGATGAATTCTGAAATGTTTCTGGCAATATTATCTGCTCGCATTCAGCAAAATGCTTCACAACTCATTGGACGGCGCTTTACAGTGCAGATGGACAATGGCCCGAAGCATATTGCGAAAGCAACCAAATCATTTTTTAAGGGAAAAAAGTGGAATGTTATGCAATGGCCAAGTCAATCACCTGACCTGAATCCAATTGAGCATGTATTTCACATGCTGAAGACAAAACTGAAGGGACAATACCCAGAGAACAAGTAGGAACTGAAGACAGTTGCAGTATAGGCCTTGCAGAGCATCACCAGGGATGAAACCCAGCGTCTGGTGATATCTATGCATTCTGGACTTCAGGCTGTAATTGACTTCAAAGGATCTGCAACCGAGTATTAAAAAGTGAAAGTTTGATGGATGATTGTTAATCTGTCCCATTACTTTTGGTCCCTTAAAAAGTGGGAGGCACATATACAAACTGTTGTAATTCCTACACCGTTCACCTGATTTGAATGTAAATACCCTCAAATTAAAGCTGAAAGTCTACAGTTAAAGCATATCTTGTTAGTTTTATTTCAAATCCAGTGTGGTGGTGTATAGAGCCAAAAAGATTAGAATTGTGTCGATGTCCCAATATTTATGAACCTGACTGTGTATTATCACTGCAGTCTTAGCAACACTAATGTTAAAAATATCAGGGAGAAATGGCTTTTCTGTGTGCCAAATAATTGCAGCTGAATAACCCATGATGAAGTCTGTGTGTCAAAATCAAACAATCCAATTATAATGACATTTGTGGGTAGAAGGATGCAAAAAATCCCTGTGATTCAAAGTAGTTTTTTTAGGCAAATGTCAATGCAAAAAATATTCCAATGCTGCCAAAGTGTCTACTGTTCTGTTATTGTGAAAATGCAAATTAAAGTACCTTGTCCCCAATAACTATGTCTCTCCATGTGTAGAATCTTGTGTTCAAAAAACAGGATTTTGACTTGCACTCTAATATCTGTAGCCACAAACTTTTTTCAGGTAGCTATGACTTCGTCCTTTGTGGTACCTGGAACTTCCAATAAGTTTTCTACTTGGGCAAAACCACCCTTTTTAGTGCCAAATCTTTCTTGACAAATCATTGTGCTCATAATGAAGATCTATCAGCAAGCTTATCTTGCCAGCAGTGACAGCAAGCCATTGCGCCTTTGCTCCTACAGTTTAGCACCGATGCGTTTCGAACCTGGACGTTCTTTATCCCTTAGAACAATGGTTGTTAACTTACAGGGTGAAAGGGGCTATGAAAGCTCCTAGGGGCTTCACATAATATTATTTTTTATAACCGAAGACTATCAGTGACTTCAGTCATGCTAGAAGAGATAAGAGACTGCAGACATGTAGCAGGGATACTTGAAGTCTGAAAACACACTACAGGAAATAGCAACTGGGAATATGTTGCATGAGATGGCTAGAGGGACCATTGTTAAATTCTCTTTATAAAAGAATGCTTCTACTACTGACTTCTTAGTCCTATAAAGGGCCGCACACAAATACTGTACACACAGTTTGGACGCCAGGGCCTTAGAAAAACCACCTTCAGGGTTTCAAATGCATCCCACATTTTTGGTCTTTTTGCACAGAAGATTGCCTGCAAGAAATAATCTAAACGATTAGATACAAGGTACTGTATTTTACATTTTTAGAATACTCACATAGAAGTAGGAAGTTTCTGAGTGCTGGGAGATTTTTTTTTTTGTATTGATTGTCACTTTAGTAGTTATATTGACAATAACCATAATTAATAAGCACCCAGAATAGGCCACAAAGGCAAATATTTTAAGGAATTTGTTATAAATTGTATTTGCGTATAATGAGATTGTGAAAAAAAGTGTAGCGCTACAATAAATACAATGCCAATAGTGTGAAACATACACCATTAAGAGATAATGTATAAACAGTGTACAATCTCAAAACAAAGTGGTAAGTGAATCCACCAAAAAAATAAAATAAACGTATAAGGAATGTCTATTAGGAATGTCCAGATAATCATTCAGAACACATTCTTCATGATGTGCACTTATATTCAAGTCCAAGTGACACCCTAATCCAGTGAACAAATATGGAAATTCAATCATAGATGTAGTTCTTTGAAGATAGAAAGACACCACCACCACCGTGATAAGAGGGAGGCTTACCAGATGATGTTGACCTGGCGGGGCGTTTATGCCACCCAAGTCAAAAAAGGCTTGTCAATTGGATGAACTCGATAAGTATGGCTGTATCATTAAACCATCAGACCATCAGAGGCAAGCACCATATAATTCCAGGGCTTCGAATGGGAGGTAGAAGCAGATCTCGGATTTCAGATCGGTTTTAGCTGAATCTGAGTGGGAATTCTGTACTTGGCCAACTTAGCCACATAGTGTGCCACCACCACGCTCTCTATGCATCGGCTAAGCTGAGCCGTCAGCTCCTAGGCCACAAAACTTTAGTTATAATCTCCAGTTTTTAACTCGCCACTTGGCCTTCCAGCAAAGCAAAAAGTGCAAGCGTATAATGAGATTCGTATTTGTGCAAGATCTACCCTTTACCTTATTTTGTAGGCAAATGATTAGATGACCTAGGTGCTTAGGGCCAGCTACAGCTAAACTGCTGTATAAAATTAGAAATATACTTTAAAGAGGACTTTTACTGTGGAAGCTGTGTCCCATCAAGGCAACCTGAAGGGCAAGGGTAAAGTCCCCAATATGGCCTGTATGCCTTCATCTGCACTGTCTATGTATAGAGGTGGCAATCTTTGTAGAGATAGGTTTTGTTGTTCGTGCCCCTCCCTTATTGACTGGTAATCTAATGATTGGTGGGGAAATACTCCATAAGCAGTAGGAGAGGTGAAGGAAGCACAGATCCACAGTATGTATCTTTTTGCTGTAAGTCCTCAGGTACAATTTCCTCTCCAGGAAGCAGAACAGTTAGCAGCACAATAATGACATCACCAAAACTCATTCCAAATCTGGTGAGTCTAGCAGTCAGAGGCAGCTGTGTCTCATATGATCTCACACTGCAGACATACATCCATAAGCCTACAGTCACAAGAAATCCACTGCTATTTTTCAAGTGGAATTCAAGACAAAAGTAATTATTTCAGAGTACTGCTTAGGCACAATTAATATTTCCAACATGTTCCCACTAAGATAGCAAATCTTCCCTTTTTAATTTCAGGTCCACTTCAACTTTAAAACAAAGTACTTTTCTTAGCTATAAAAATAATTACAAAAAATTGACCTTCATCAGATCCACCGACTTTACAAAGCTAGCGAATCTTGATTAACAGCACTAGTTCGTAAAACCAAATGGATATGCAGCATGCATAATCCTTTGTCCAAATCTAATAATATTTGGCAGAATTGGCTGATAAGTGTAGGCATGGTGACCTCACATCTATTTATTTTTCATGAGCATTCAACTTTCTTCTTTCTTTAATTGCTAATAAGTAACATTTGTGTGACCATTAATTCAGTTCATTAACTGCATTATCTGGGTTACATCACCAATTTGTCATCATCAAATGGGCAATAAAAAAAAAAAAAACCTTGTATTGATTTACAGGTGCAGACAATGTACCTATCAGGGAGTACCAGGAAAGCAGCAATAGAAAGTGCCTTGTATATTGTTTTTATTATTTGTGTTTTCTACCTTAACCATTTCAGCCCCGGAAGGATTTACCCACTTCCTGACCAGGCCATTTTTTTGAAGTATGGCACTGCATCACTTTAACTGACAATTACACAGTCGTGCGACGTTGTACCCAAACAAAATTGACATCCTTTTTTTTTTTTTCTCCACAAATAGAGCATTCTTTTGCTGGTATTTGATCACCTCTGCGGTTTTTATTTTTTGCGCTATAAACAAAAAACAGCGACAATTTTGTAAAAAAAAAATATATATATATATATATATTTACTTTTCGCTACTATTAATAGCCCCCCCCCCCCAAAAAAAGAATGAATTTCTGTATCAGTTTAGGTCAATATATATTCTTCTACATAATTGGTGAAGAAAATTGCAATAAGCATATATTGATTGGTTTGGGCAAAAGTTATAGTGTCGACAAAATAGGGGATGAATTTATGGCATTTAAAAAAAATGTTTTACTAGTAATGGCAGTGATCAGCAGTTTTTAGTTGGACTGTGACATTGCAGCACATCTGACACTTTTTTGGGACCACTGACATTTATACAGTGATCAGAGCTAAAAATAGCCTCTTATTACTGTATAAATATCACTGGCAGGGCAGGGGTTAACACTAGGGGCGATTAAGGGGTTAAATATGTTCCCTCAGTGTGTTTTCCCCTTGTGGGGAGATGGGACTGCCTGGAGGAGGAGACCGATCGCTGTTCCTAATCTTTAGGACTAATAGATCTGTCTTTTCTCCCCTGACAGAACAGAGATCTGTCTGTTTACATTGACAGATCTGCGTTCTGTCTGTCAGGAGTGATCACGCGTGGCCAGCGGGCATCGCGACCGCCAACCACATGCATCGGCTCCGCTGTTGTGCTGTGCATGCCTCCGGCAGTGCATGTGTGCCCCCTAGAGAAAGCGGCCGATGCACCATGACGGTGATTTGCCCAGGGGACCCAACCTGCCACAGTATAACTGTGGTGGCTAGTCCTTAAGTGGTTAATATGGCACATGACACTTGCCATGATAACAAATTAGAAACAAATTAGAAAGCTTCGTTAATTACCAGCTGTGTGCTACCATCCACTGTGTATAAGGACCAACATCTTTTTTTTTTTTTGGCCTAAATGGGGAAGCGTTAAAAGCATCGTCCAACCTTCTGATCATGTTGAATGTTATAACCATATTTAGCATGTAACATGAAACATGTTTACAATTCACAATCTCAAACCGCAGTGTGTTTCTCTCTGCACACACCTATTTTATATTGAATTTGGACATCCATTGACATTCATCTATAGGACCTGTGACTGCAAAGACTACATGTCCCATCTTCTACCACAGCAAAGGGACTTGTAGATCTCAATGGAGCACAAGTGTGCTGATGGCACCGCAATTATAGACATGTTTTTTGTTTTTTTGGTTTTATAACCTTTTTGTTGTGGAAATAAAAGTTCACAAAATACAAAAGATCATGACAAAGGAGGGGAGGGAAGCCCTCCCCTCAATGAAAGCATATACATCTTACATTAAAATGGGTGTAAAGTTACTGTAGACACGTATTTACTTATTCCAGCTCTAAAACGTAACTATTATACCCAGGACCCTGCATTCACTATATCTGGTCTCCCACAGTACACAAAACATGGAAATGCAATTATTTTAGTGAATATAACCTGCTAAACTCATTTTCTTATCAGCATTTAGAGCAGTCTTTTGACATCTGAGTATCTGGTTAAAGCTTGTAGGAGGAATTTTCATTCTCCCACGACGGTCTTATGAGAATGCAGGACCCCTGACCCTCTTTCTGAACAGTGCTGATTGGCCCTGTGCTGATCACATGCACTCTCCCAAGAAAAAAAACCTCTTTAGCAATACACACCAAACTTCACATATTTGTATCTTTTAACGTGGATGCAGTTTATACATTTTTTTCAAAAGGTGTCTCTGACTGGTTTGGGGAGATTTTCCTTGAGTCACTGATCCCATCAAAGAAGTAGAGTGTGGTTGTCACCTTAAGGCTGGGTTCACACTGCTGCGGGGGGAGATCCGGATGTGATTCGCACCGCAAATCACATCCGATCTCCGTAGCGATGCGAGTACAGCCATACAGATAGTATGGCTGAATTCGCATCGGTCCTGCAGCAAACTCGCACGGGACCCTTTTTTTGGTCCGCAACAGAATCGGATCGCATGGGGGTTCACACCATGCGATCCGATTCCTGTGCGAGTCGGCAGATCGCACTGCGATATGCGGACGGATCTGGGGGTGTCATTAACATATCATTGACACTCCCAGCCGTCCGTATAGGGCAGTGTGAACTGCCGGCGGGAGTAATGCGATGCGGGAAAACGCAGCGGATTCGCGGCGTTCCCGCATCGCAGCGGTGTGAACCCGGCCTGAAAGTACACCTTGAGTAATGGCCCGTACACACTATGGGAAAATCGGGCAAACAATCGGCCAGTTTTCTTCCATGTTTCACAGCAAGTCAGAACTGAGGATATAAATAATGTACGGAAATTTTAATATGACAAAGGCTTTTTTTTTTGTTATTATACAATACATTACATTTGTACATTATGTTGTTTCTTATAATGAGCAGTCTTTCATTGCTGACATTTTAGACCAAAATCATTTGTTCTTTTCCTGTACAAGAAAAATGTTGCTGATTGTCCCTTTGGAAAATTTTGTTCAGAAGGTCAGAATCGGCTGACGAATGTTAGAAAATTGTACGATTGTTCCTCGGCCAAAGATGTTCGCCCAATTTTCTTGAAGTCTTCTAATCCAAAAAGAATAGACAGGAAATCTCCAGAGTAGGGACACAAACAGCAGCAGAAACCTGTAGAGGCTCTAACCCTTCAATTGAAAAAATAATTTGGCTGGAATTAAAATTTATTATACAAAATAAATTTAAAATCTACATGTTAAAGTGAGAGAAAGTAACTGTTTTGCCTTGTGATTTATACACCTTAGCCAAACTTTATGACCAGAAAGATGACAGCACTATGTCTTAATTGAGTTTTCCAGCTTCCTGTGTTACTTCCCAGCTAGGGAAGCAGACTGGATGGGGTGTAGTGACACAAGTAGTCCCATGTTTGATTTCCTTCAGAATTTATGTCTACACATTGGTCATTTTCCCTTCAAAAACATTGTTTTGTTAATTGAAATTGTATTGAACACTTATAAGGCCCCATGCACACAGAGTGTTTGTTCAGCTCCTATTCTCCTGGCACGCGTTTATGCATTCTATTGGTTAGACTATAGAAAGCAGAACTCTGGGCCAATTTTTTTTTTTCCATGTCCTTGTTGCTGATCTCCTACCTTCACCAACTTTTCCATCCATGTTGTTCTGAGCTCTGTAGTTACTCTCTAATAGCCTGTTGAACTTGCTGAAAAACTGACCCTGACATGGTGGTCCCTGACAAGCGGCACTGGTTGTCCCTGACATGGTGGTCCCTGGCATTCGGCACTGGTTGTCCCTGACATGGTGGTCCCTGACATTCGGCACTGGTTGTCCCTGACATTTGGCACTGGTGGTTCCTGACATTTGGCACTAGTGGTCCCCGACAAGTGGCACTGGTGGTCCCTGACATGTGGCACTGGTGAACACTGATAAGCTCACTGGTTTGGTTTGCACTTATATTAAATGTATTAATTGAATTTAAATGTATTAAATGCATTCAATTAATATTATATTAATATGTGTTTATATAAAAATGCTTTGCATTTATAAGGCTGTAACCTATCATACTGTGTGTTATGTATGGCTTGCTGGCTGCAGAATGAGGGGTGTGATTTATGTTGAAGTGGGCGAAAGCCTAGTGTACATGTACAAGCCTAGTGTACCTCCCACATTCACTCCCATCCCAAGGATTCATGGGAAATGTAGGCTGATTACAGTTAGAGAGAGAGAAGAGGATATGATGTAATCACTCTTCTAAGAGATCCTCCCTTCCAGAAAAGATGATGCATTTCTTGAATCGCAAAACTGACTTCCTGAAAATTAAATCAGACATATCTCTTAAAGCGGAGGTCCACCCTAAAGTGGACCTTCCGCTCATCGGAACCCTCCCCCCCTCCGGCGCCACAATTGGCACCTTTCAGGGGGGAGGGGGGTGCAGATACCTGTACAGTACAGGTATCTGCACCCACTTCCGGGATAGCTCTCTGCGGAAAGGGGCGTATATTACGCCCCTTTCCGCAATTGCCCGCCCCTTTCCGCAAGTGCCCCGCTGCCTGCTGGGAAAACACACAGATCCCAGAGGCAGCGGGGACCGTCCTTATTGTGCAGCGCGGCTCGCGCATGCGCAGTAGGGAACCGGGAAATGAAGCCAAAAGGCTCCATTTCCTGATTCCCATACCCAAGATGGCGGCGGCAGCACCCGAGAGACGATCTACAGATCGGCTTCGGGTGCCGACATCGCGGGCGCACTGGACAGGTAAGTGTCACTATTTTAAAAGTCAGCAGCTGCAGTATTTGTAGCTGCTGGCTTTTAAAAAAAAAAAAAACGCGGTGTCCCGGCGGACTCCCGCTTTAAACAGTAAGACATTTCACAAATGTAATAACTGTTTAGTGTTTTGTGTGTGTGTGTGTGTGGGGGGTAATGGAGTATTTTTTGAAAATCTCAGAGTTCCGCTTTAATTTATTCTAGCCATTACAATGCAATAACATGCAAACCTGCTTAAATGTGTCTAGTATTTAGATGCATTTATGCACAATTCACGTTTTTGTTTGCCCGAACACCCCTTTCCTCAACACACAGGCATTGTTTTGTTTTTTGTTGTTGTTTTTTTCAGCCTGTAAGTACCTATGTGTGGATGCCCACATAGTCTAAAATAAATGGTGCCTTTTCAAGTCAAATGCCTGTAAAAGTAGTGTTTTTTTACGTCCTGTGTGCCTAATGGATGTCCTGCAGTTTCTCCATAGTGTTGTGTTCTGGGATTATATGTCAGAGAGTTCTGCCTAAAAGAGTTAGAAAATAAGAAACAAAACTTTCATTGTTTTTCAAAACCTTATTGTTTGAATTCCATGAAGAAACTGTAAATTTTCCCAGCATAGGAAGTAAATGTCGATTATCACAATAGTACTAAGGATTTAAAGGAAAGCTACAGTATGTACTTTCAGTAAAATCACATTCTCACTTATTCTGTTAACATTTACCTGAAATTAATTCTTTATTTGACTTCTACTTTTTTTTTTACTCACACTCTTTTTTTTTTTTTTTTGGCTTATGTATTTCATGAACAAATCTGAAATGCTTACTCTTTTATATGCAGAAATGTAAGCTACCTTCCAAAATGGGCTGGGCAATTAATTGCTAGTACTGATCGATTCCTACTCTTATTTATAGCTGGTATTTATACAGCACCAACAGCTTACGCAGAGCTTTTCATGCTGTACATTCACATCAGTCTCCACCCTCGAGGAGCTTACAGTCTAAAATCTCTATCACACATGCATACATACACAAGGGCTGTACCAAAATTATTGCAATAGCGGGCATAACTTTTTATTAAGTTACATTGAAGGTCATTCAAGTTTTACATGCCGGTGGAGTAACTTTTCTTCCTCTTTTTTTTTATCGCGGGTAAATAATGTATTCCAATCAGAAACAACGCTCCACCAATTAACCCTGTGGGGCCACATGCATACCTGTGTTTATGCAGGGAGCATGCATTCAGCACAGAGACTGGGCTCTCAACAAGAGCCCCATCCAGTAGTAACAATCACCTGATTACTATGATAGCCTCTGATCGGCTGTCCCAGTAATCAGTCACTGTACAGCCCGGCTTGTGTGTGTGTTTTCACTTCTTGAATGGAGAAAAAGATATGTTGTATTTGTTTCTCTTGCTAGAGGAGAAAAGTGTAAACAAAGAAGTGTGTGAAAAAAGAAGAAGAAATAGACCAGGGTTTTATCTAGGGTTATGGTCGAAGGTTAAAAAAAAAGACATTTAATATCAGTATCAATGTGTGTTAGGTAGTATATAAAAAGCAAAATGTGCACTGTTGTTTCTGGGCACTACTATGGGTGCAAACACGATATAACATACACATATGTTTTATCAATGCAATAGTCAGGAGCAGGGGAATGTATTTTGGGTTGTTCTTTGGCAGTAGGTTATGGTAATATCAAGAAATATACAGCTAAAGTCTGCCAGTTTTTCATTTGATAACAAAAAAAAAATCAAGAGATAGCCATTACCATTTACCACTAAGTCCCGGTTCATTCTGATGCGGTGCGGGGAACTACATCTCATTTGGACAGGAATCAGACCGCATTCCTGTTCAAATCACATTAAATTGTTTACAATGCGATTTGAGCCTATTCATTTTGTATGGCTTAAATTGCCATTTTGTATGGCTTACATTTTTTTGGCCACACTGAAATCGCACTGTGTTTTGTGAACCGTTTTTGGGGTGGTGTTAACAATGACGCTTGCAGCAGTTTGCAGAAACAGGGTATAAATTGTGATGTGGTGCAGGAAACGCACAGGAATCACTGTGGATCCCACTGTGAACTGTGAAAATACAAGGTATAATTGACCTGAATACATGAAGTAGTTGCAATGATTTGTGCGGTTTTGTTAACCCATGACAAAGTTGCAAAACTGTGTTCAGGTGTTAGGATTTGTTTTATCCTCCATCATGGAAGGATTAAATGTCTACTCGCATCTGTGTTTCTTTTGTCAATGGAGTCAGTTCCAAAATCATTATGTAAGCTTCTGTGCATGTCAGACAGTCTGCAACTGGCTTTCATCAGGAACTCAATGACAGCATGTTGCTTCTGTTTGGGATCCATTATTTACCAGCAATGAAGAGAAAGTAACTTTTTTTTTTTTTTCTATTATTTTTATTGCAGGTTTCAAAAGTTAAAAGTACATGACAGAGCCTATTGGGCATACCCATGCTCAATTTCATAGCAGAAAAAAAAGAAAATCTAACAAAAGCACAATAAAAATCGCAATAAAAACAACCTAGCTAAAATCAAGACTCTAATTTCCCTTGCAGGCTGAAATATTAGGATTCTTATTGGCCACTATCCCTCTCAAACATCCTACAGAGCTAACTTGGGCATTTATGGAAATGCACACTCTCCCATATCTTAAGTGTCAGGAAAGACTGAAGCATAAATGTAGAGTTGTACAATAATATATACCGTTAATTACCAATCCAAATGTTAATTTGTCATCCAAAGAATCAGCATTAGTATAAGCCGATTCCACCCAAATCACACTTTATGAAATTTCTTGACACAACCTCTAGACATATAGGTGGGTTTGCATAATGGCAGGGCTGAGTTGACCAGATGTTTCCATAAGTTAATTGATGTTGCAGAGGACCATCGTATGACAATGGCCTTGTGTGCATAATAAAGTAGTGTCCCCAAAAGAGTTCTAACTGCTCGGCTAGGAGCCAGTGGATGTACAAGCCCCTATTTCTACCCTCAAAGGAATCTGAACTGTAGTGACTGTCCGAATGAATGTGAATGAACCGCTCCAAAAATATGTATAAAGTCAGCCGCAGGCGTGGCACACCTTCAGCAGGAATCTAATAAGGATAAGCTCAGGCATGTTCACAAACAGCACGTGCAGAGCCCGCCAGGAAGTCGGCACTGCGGAGCGCTAATCACAAGCAGAGAGACATTGTCCCGCTGCATGGCTGCAGAGATCGAAAATGTCTCACTGCCTGTGATTAGCACTCCGCTCACTCAGGCAGCGAGACGTTTCCGATCTCTGCAGCCACACAGTGGGACAATGTCTCTTTGCTTGTGATTAGCGCTCCACAGTGCCGGCTTCCTGGCGGGCTCTGCACGTGCTGTTTCCGAACACGCCTGAGCTCATCCTTAGAATCCAAAATAGATGGGTGTATTTTGTGTAGGCCCATGGGTGTAAAATACACTCTCTGCATAATTTTGAACTAGACCAGTCTGTCCCTGGCCGAGACCAGTTGCAAGAAGGAGCATTCCCATAGGTCTTCCCACTCTTCCGTGTCCATTTCAGGGAAGTCCCCCACCCAATTAGCTTTTAGAGCTTTTAGTCCCATGTGCATGTTGGGCAGTAACGTTTTATAAATGCTGGGCAAGGGCTTGGACATAGATTCATCCCTTAACAAATCTTCCACAGTTGATGTATATAGGGCTACTTGGGAATGCTCAAATTGAGTATTGAAGGCATGCCTAAGTTGCAGAAACCAAACAGTACTAAGTTAGGGAGGTTGTATTTTTGTTTTAGTTCATCAAAGCCTTGTAGTTGGCCCCCAGAACATATTTGGTCCACATATTTAATATCTTTGAGTGCCCACAGACTGGAATCGGGTATTAACATAAACTCTGACAGGTTTTGATTAAATCAAAGAGGATTATGTGGTGAAATATGCCCAGAGGGTGCAGGGTGCAGAGACTTAGCTACTAGCCATGCTTTCACAACAGCCTTCATAGCCGTTGGGGGGTAGGTGCACTGGGCCCACGACCGATCAGATTCCGCAATGCCTCGTAAGAACCCAGGCAGACTGCCTCCAGCACCACAGCCAAATTGGATTCATTGGAAATTAACCAGTTATGTGTGTGCGACAACATAGCATCATGGAGATATATTGATGGAGGTCAGGACAAGCTAAACTTCCTTCCCCCCCAGGGTCTTTGCAAAAATGTCAACTTAAATCTAGGCTTACCCTGGCCCCACAGAAAGGAGGTCAACGTTGTATTAATTTTGGCAAAACACTCTTTTGGGTATGCATACCGGGGAATGTCTGAGAACATATAGAGTTACAGGCACAAATGTAATTTCAAATAAATTGATTTGCCCGATTAGGGATAAGGGGAGATGAGCCCACACCTTTAGTCTACTCTTCATAATTTGTATCAATGAAATGTAAATACTAAGGTATTTAATTTTGTTGGTCCATAGTAAAGGGAGGTTGGGATCCACTAGAGACTTTGCTGCATCTTCAATTGGTAATATTTGAGATTTGTCCCAATTAACCTTGAGGCCGGAGCATTCATTGAAACTGGTGACAATACGCAGGGTCTCATGAAGAGAAGGGACAGGGTTGTTTAAAAATAGAATAAGATCATCTGCATGCATGGCCAATTTTTATAAATGGTACCAACTTGGATGCCCCTAACCAGGATAGCCTGTCTGAGGGCTGAGGCAAGAGGCTCCATCACCTTTACCAACTGTAAGGGGGAGGGGTTGAGAGAACACTGCCCAACTTAATCTGTGCTGTCGGATATTTATATACAATTTCCATCCACCTGCGGAACCCAACCCCAAAACCCATGGCTTTTAAAACCGAGGACGTCTAAGGCCAGGCCACTGAGCCAAATGCCTTCTCTATGTCCAATGCCACCAGGACCGTAGTGGAGGAATCAGACTGAGGTAGCTGTAAATGTCTGCTTATTTCTATTGATTGATATTAACCAGAGACAGGAGGATGGTTTGCAACCTAGTTGTTGCTAAGAGTTTGGTCAAAATTTTGAGATCATAATTTAGCAAAGAAATTGGCCTATAAGAGGCACATTTAGATTAATCTTTGCCAGGTTTAGGAATAAGGACAATATGCGCCTGATACATAGAGGGGGGCAAGGACATTGCCTTTTTGCAATTAGCATAGAGCTTCAAAAGTTTAGGTGCGACTAGGGCGGCATACATGTGTGGTACCAGTCACCAGGTAGGCCATCCGAACCAGATGTTTTGCCACTGGGAAAAGAGCGAATTGGCGCTTCTATTTTTTCAGCAGTAAAATCTCTATCCAATCACTCAAGATCTTCCTACGAGAGACTGGGATTGCACCTATTACCTATTATTATTATTATACCTGGTACATAAGGATTGCACCTATCCTTTAAGCTGCTCACTAGGGCAACCAGGGGTCGCTTTATAAATGTTTTTGTAAAAGGACCGAGAAAATTGAGTACTGTCCGTGATACTTTTTTTATTGGCACTAACATACAATTTTTCGGGACAAGCTTTTGGGGTATGTCCCCTTCTTCAAGGTCCAAGCAGTACTTCTGTATATGTAAAAGGAGAGATAACCCACAATAGTTGTGGTCGCAGGGCCCCAGGAGCCCGCGGTCAGTAAGGACAGGCAAGTTCAGCCAGGCAGACCCCTAAATCAGTGATGGCGAACCTTGGCACTCCAGATGTTTTGAAACTACATTTCCCATGATGCTCAACTATACTGCAGAGTGCATGAGCATCGTGGGAAATGTAGTTCCAAAACATCTGGGGTGCCAAGGTTCGCCATCACTGCCCTATACTGTTGCAGTGGAGTAACAGATGTGGATGAACTGCAGAGGAGATTTGGAGGTTTAGCAAGGATGGCGATGGATTAGGATTAGGATGGTCAGGCCACAGCCGGATTAACACTGCCGAATCGGGCAGCCGTTCACAAAAAATACTGGCTGGGGCTGGAGCAGGGAATGTGGATGAACCAGCAAGGATGGCAATGGATTAGGATCAGGATGGTTGGGCCATGGGTGTATGGAGCCCACCGTGGTTGGATTAACACTATCAAATCAAGCTTCCATTCCCAAAAAATATTTGGCTGGAGCAGGGGATGTGGAGGAATTGCCAGAGGAGTGTTGGAGGCTCACCTGGTTTTTCTAAGCAAGGGTGGCGAGGGATCAGGATTACTGGAACTTCTCTCAGACACGTCTGCTGTGGCTCACACCTTCCCCCCTCCAAACCCCCCCCCCCAAAGTTGCTTTTCAACATGGGAAATTTGAACAACCTCCCACTTTTGCATTACTTTCGGTACAGTCCTCGTACTACTACCTATTTGGACAGAAGCCAATTAACCTACCAGCATGTCTTTGGAGTGTGGGAGGAAACCAGAGTACTGGGCAAAACCCACACAAGCAAACTACCTGAAGATAGTATCCTGACTGAAATTCAAAATGAGGACCCCCAGTGCTGCAAAGCAGAAGTGCTAGCTACTAAAGCACTGTGCATCATACATATGCAAAAAAATACTCCCTAAGGAGTGTACAATATAGTAGGAATTAAAGTTTTACTAAACCAACAACAGCAAAATCAGTGTGTATATGCAGTAAAGCATCCTTACAATCACTGTGGAACCTAAGGGAGTTATCCCTCTGCGTTTTGTAAAAAGGTTGTTTGATCCTGTCTTCTCTGTCCCTCCCCTTCTTCCACAGTCTCCAATGTATCTCCTGTTAAGACAGAGGCTAGGGGACAAGCTGTACATGCTCCAATTGGTGTGTATTGCTAGAGAGGAGTTTTCAGTTTTTTTTGGAAGTGCATGTAATCGAAAAACAAGGCCAATCAGCACTGTCCAGACAGAGGGTTAGGGGTCCTGCAGCCTCATAGGACAATCAGTGCAGAATGAAAACTCCTCCTAAAAGCTTTAACTAGACACTGATAGAAGTCACAAGACTGCTATATACTGCTGATGAGAAAAGGTATTTAGCCATTTATATTTACTAAAGCTATTGCATTTTTATGTGCTGTGTACTGTGGGAGACCAGATATAGTGAATGCCGGGTCCTGGGTTTAGTAACACTTAGCACTAATGATTGCACAGTACTCTAAATTTGTGTGATCAATTGCTACTACATGCAACTGCACTACCAAAAATCAACTATGTGTGGTCAGTAATAAGTTCAGTCTGTTGTTTCTGCTGCGATCAGACCTAAACTAGACATTCACCAAAGAAGAAGGATGAAGCATTGTCGTCATGCAGCATTACTAAGCAGAAAGCAGAGCCTGTATATGTAATGAATAAACATTGCTACCCCCAGATAAATACATAAAAGCACTCTAGCCAAACTTTTTGGGTTGCATTAGGGAAGGGATAGAACCTCTTTCAGGCATTTGTTTTTGCCAGTGGTAAACAGTGTAGCAGCTGCCTGCGATATGGAAACTGTGGTATTGCGGTACTTGAGTCCCTTGATTGTGTAACTTTTGGTCTATTTTCCCATAATGCCTTCACAATGTGTTAGTAATACTCTTAAAATATAACTGGTCATTTATTTTACGCTGGATTTCTCCCTAGTAATGATTTAAATTGAAAGTGTTGCTGCACTGAAATAATTAATGCTAGAAAGGTACACAAATCAAAAATGAATTAATTAGACATCGCATACATTAAACTTGAAAAATGTTAATGATGTTGATCATGGAGTCCCTTTTAAGCTGAACTTCAGACAGATAAAAAGTAGACAAATGAATGCAGCTTTGTATTCATTAGCAAATCATTACATGTATTTTTGTTAAATGCAAGCAATGTAGTTATCTAACCTGATATCAGCTTCTTGCATTCCCTTATAAAGCCAAGCTGGGAACGAGAGAGGGAGAAACTGCAGAAGCAGCCAGTAAGTTCATGGAACATGCTGATGGGAGGAGAGAGCAGAATGACTCCAAACTGATCAGAGGCATGAAGGAAAGATTAGCGGAACTGAATTAATTCTTTCTGGAGAAGAGGAGATTAACGGAGGATATGATCAACCCGTATAAATATATAAGTTGTCCATATAGTGAACTTGGTGGTGTTATTCACTTTAGCTGCTTCCCACCTGCCGGGTGGACATATATAATAGCCTCCCAGAACGACCGCTCTCGTGGGGGCATGCATTGCGTCGATCGGTGGTGCAGTGTGTGTCAGTCTGACACACCACTACACCTATCTAAGTAAAGAGCCTCTGACGGAGGCTCTTTACCATGTGATCAGCCGCGTCCAAGCACGACCGATCACAAGGTAAACACAAAGAGCCGTTGACCGGCTTTTCCTCACCCGCCTCTGGCGAGTAGAAGAGAGCCAATCGGCAGCTCTCCTGACAGAGGGGGTCTGTGCTGATTGTTTATCAGCAAAGCCCCCCCGCTCAGATGCTCGCCCAGGACCACCAGGATGCCACCAGGACCACCAGGGATGGCCACCACACTGGACCACCAGGTATGCCACCGTAGACCACCAGGGAAATGCTAATCAGTGCCCATCCCCAATGCCTGCCAGTGCCATCAGTGATGCCTAAAAATGTCATCTATCAGTGCCCAGCAGTGCCGCCTATCAGTGGCACCCATGAATACCCATCAGTGCAGCCTTTCAGTGCCCATCAGTGTTGCCTATCAGTGCCACCCACGAGTGCCCATCAGTGATGTATATCAGTGCCACCCACGAGTGCCCGTCGTCAGTGCCACCTCATTGGTGCCACCTTATCAGTGCCCATAAGTAAAGGAGAAAACTTACTTATTTACAAAATTGTATAACCAAAACGAAAGAAAAACTTTTTTTTTCAAAGTTTTAGGATTTTGTTATTTAGCAAAAAATAAAAATGCAGAGGTGATCAAATACCACCATAAGAAAGCTCTATTTGTAGGAACAAAATGATAAAAATTCTGGTTGGGTACAGCGCAGCATGACCGTGCAATTGTCATTTAAGCATCGACAGCGCTGAAAGCTGAAAATTGGCTTGGGCGGGAAGGGAATGTAAGTGCCCACTATTGAGGTGGTTAAAGTCATCACAGAGGACAAGGGGGCACTCTTTACATCTGGAGGAAAAACGATTTGATCTCCAAATACGGAAAGGTTTCTTCACAGTAAGAGCTTGGAAAATGGGAAATAGACTCCCTCCAGATGTGGTTCTGGCCAGCTCAGTAGATTGCTTTAAAAAAGGCCTGGATTCTTTTCTAAATGTACGTACTATAACTGGGTAAAAACATTTATAGGTAACTATTTAAAGAGATTCCCTGACAGGGGTCCGTTCAAATATCTCACAATAATAGCACCAACATCCCAAAAGAGATATATACACAAAGAGTACTGTTAAAGTCCCTTACCTCCAAACTCTTTGTGTATATTTATAGGTAACGTTGATCTGGGGAAAATCCGATTGTCTCTCGGAGGATCAGGAAGGATTTTTTTCCCCTGCTGTAGCAAATTGGATCATGCTATGCTGGGGGTTTTCACCTTCCTCTGGATCAACTGTGGGTGTAGGATTGTGTATATAGGATTGTATTTTTTTTGGTTGAACTAGATGGACTTGTGTCTTTTTTCAACCTGTAACAGTGAGATGAGCCCATTAGTCCGCTGCTTCTCCTTTCACGGTCCAGTCTCAGAGGGCCCGTAAATGTTACTGAACTACTGCAGAGACAACTTTAGTCTCTTGCCCTTCCACATACAGATGTAGTCTGTGAAAGAACAGTATACATTTCAGGACTGGATGGACAGAAATACAGATCCGTTGACAGGTAAAGCACCCATCATATACTGTATGTGTTTCATCTGTGTATTTTACTTTGTCTGGAGTTCAGCTTTAGGTTAAACCACTAAATGTCTTCCAGACAAGCGAAGAAGTATGCTATAAACACATTCTTCTGTGCTAATAGGTCAGTATACTACCTTTTTAATATGCCATTGAGTTGAATAGCAGATCTACAAATCAGGCAAGCAGCTGTGTATAAACTTTTCATGACAATAAAAGAAAATGAAGTCTATTCTTCTTTTAAGCTTGCAGTATAATTTGTAAAGCTCTTCATGAACTTGTGCACAACTACTCAATAAGCAAGTTCAAATCAAGCAAGTCTTTATCAGATTAATTACACAGCTGTGTCTGTGGTTAACCTTTGCTTTGTGTTGCTGGGAGAATTTCTGTTATTGCTGGTATTCATTTTATACATTGTCAAGAAAGAATGACACCTGGGCTCTAAACATGGAAGGAATTAATTGGATGTTTTGTCTCCCTGCCATTCAAAAGGGGTTAAGGGGAGATAAGACTAGTGTTAGTAAAATGTTGATTATATATTATCCAATTTCCTTTGTACAACTTTAAGAGATTGTTAACAACGAACTTAAATACTAAGGCAAGCCATACATTATGCAATTTTCTTTCTTTCAGCTCCCGGTTGAAAAAAAGAAAATAAAATTGCCAGAATCCCTCCTGCAGCACGGGGGGCCTAGCCCACTGGCAGAACACAGTGATCACTGCCAGTGACTATGGTCGCCAGCAGTGATCGGGGGGAGGGGGGGGACAAAGATGGGCTGGTTGTACTAAAATTGATGGATCAACTTTAGTATAACCAGCCTGCCCATAGATGGATCGCAATTCCTGCTGTATCGGCTATATTTCAATCTGCTTATGGCCGGCTTTAGGCAGGTATAAACCACTGCACTAATAAATGCATCTATGCATTCTTAACCACTTCTGTCGTTGTACAGCAGCTGTTTGTAGGAGGATATTATTATGGCAACAGCTAGCTGCCATAACCCAAGTATCCTCGTCTTCAGTGGGCGGTCCACTACAAGATAAAAGTGTACCCTCCGCCGCTTAGCAGAGCCGTTGGCAGTGGCAGAGGTGATCAAGTAGCTGGGTATGGAGACAACTATGGAGACAAGTGAGGGGAAGATGGCCCCCACCCGTCTCCATACAATTGGGCAGAAGCGACATCAAAACGTGACTTCTGCCCACAGCTCTTAAAGGGATGTTTTTTTTTTTATAAATTATCTTTTTTTTTTTTTTTAATTGCATTTTAGTCTAAATATGAGATCTGAGGTCTTGACCCCAGATCCCATATTTAAGAGGTCCTATCATGCTTTTTTCTATTACAAGGGATGTTTACATTCCTTGTAATAGGAATAAAAGTGATTTTTAGTGCAAAAACAAAAGGTAAAATAAATAAAAAAATAGTAATTTTTTTTTGAACACGCCCCATCCCGCCAAGCTCGCATGCAGAACCAAATGCATACGTGAGTAGCGCCCACATATGAAAACTGTTTTCAAACCACACGTGAGGTATTGCTGTGATCAGTAGAGTAATAATTCTAGCCCTAGACCTCCTCTGTAACTTAAAACATGCAACCTGTAGAATTTTTTAAACGTCGCCTATGGAGATTTTTAAGTGTAAAAGTTTGTTGCCATTCCACGAGCGGGGGAAATTTTGAAGCATGACATGTTGGTTATCAATTTACTCGGCGTAACATTATCTTTCACAGATAAGACCACTACGCAAATATGGTGTGACAGAAAGTATTGCAATGACAGCCATTTTATTCTCTAGGGTGTTAGAAAAAAAAAATTAGAATGTTTGGGGGTTCTAAGTAATTTTCTAGCAAAAAAAAAAAAAACTGTTTTTAACTTGTAAACAACAAATCTCAGAAAGAGGCTCAGTCCTTAAGTGGTTAAAAAAACAATTAAAAGGTCTTGCACATGGCTGCACAGAGTAAACTCCACCTGTTATTGTAGTTGCAGTGTTATTTTTTTCATTGACATGAACTGAAGTGCCATGTGTGTCTAATTCTAATAAATTGAGGTTGATTTATTAAAGACAAATAGACTGCACACTTTGCACGTGCAGTTGCTTTAACCTTAGTAAATGAGGGGCAGCTCTGCTGACTCCATGTGCAAGCATAATGCAGTTTTTTTTTCTTTGCATGGGATTGGGCATTCTTTGCAAAGTGAAGCTTCCCCTCATTTACTAAGCTCTGGAGCAACTGCACTTGAAAAATAAACAGTCTGCTTGCCTTTACTAAATCAACCCCACTATGTACATTTCCAAAATCAACAAGTGTTTTTTCTAATCAGGTAAAAATATCCATTGTTGTGAATCAATATCATGTACTATTATATCCAGCCAGCAGGTGGAACGCTAGTCTCCTTTCCACATCAGTAGGCTAATTTATTTCCATGTCTTTATGGGCCTTGCTTTGTGCACTGGTCCAAATCATTTTGTGGAGGGGGGACTATGGTGTGGGGTTGTTTTTCAGGGGTTGGGTTTGGACCCTTAGTTCCAGTGAAGGGAACCCTTAAGGCGTCAGCATACCAAGACATTTTGGACAATTTCATGCTCCCAACTTTGTGGGAATAGTTTGGGGATGGTTCCCTCCTGTTCCAACATCAATACTCATCAGTGCACAAACAAAGTTTTTAAAGAGGGATGGAGTGTTCGGTTTTGTGTCCGGGCTTTCCAGAAGTTCTCATTATAAGGCAGATCTGAGCATAGCTCAGGGGAGTTGGTGTTGAAGCAGTTGCAGCCAGGAGGGAGGTGTGCTACCGTTTAAGAACCCAGGCAATATCCTTGAGATGGCACTCCATGTGGGAGAGATTCCAGATGAGTGGACTGAGAGAGTTGGGCCAGCCTGGGGACGAGAGGGGACAGTGAGTCTTGGAGGAGTGTGAAAGTCTGGAGTGTCAGGAGAACCCTTCCTAGAGACCAGGAGTGGGCCTGCGCAGCTTTGTACTGCGACTACTTGATAGCCAGGTGGCTTGACATTTTTGTTTGTGTAATTTTTGGGATAAGAAGCCCTGTGTATGCAACCCATGCACGTATGAACTTTCATTTTTGTTGCTTTCAATAAAAATGGGCTACCACACCCTTAAACTGACGTTCCCGTTGACTGTGAACTCACTGAAAACGCATCTACCACTGAGCTAGACATCCCCAAATATCACACAATTTTTACACAGAAGTTCTGACATCTGATATTTCAGAAACTAGTGGTTGTTAGGTGGGGTTCTAAGGTTGCACTAAGATATAAAGCTCAATTAAGGTCACAGAAAAAGATAAATGACTCTCAAATGAACAGGAGCCAACATCCTCCATAGTCTTACCTCCTTCATGTTACAGCTGCTTTGCCGGGAGTCTAAACATAAATGTTTAAATCAAGAGACCAAGGTTATACCCAATTATATTATGTAATGTATCACACATACCATTCTGTGCAATACAAGTCTGTGTGAGGACACTTGTGTTGAGGGGTGTGGCTGTTACTCAGCTCTTCAGCCACAGGACACTGCAGTGTGATATTTAATAGTGGCATTTACAACAGGCAATCAAAGGAAAATGAGCCATTTCTTAGCATAAATCAACTATAAATTGTTACCTAGAGTATTTGACTCTAAAGCTTAAAATGGGCTTTAAGGTGACACAGAATATATTGTAGGCGCTGGAGTCCTCAAAAAGAAATTGATATAAGCATATAAAGTATAATGCAATTCTTTACAACATAATAGTTATGTGACAGGTCAGACAGAACCATGGGCTTGCTACACAGGAAGAGAAAATATTTTACAAGTGGGCTGTGGACAATATAACGTCTTCCTTGAAATTGCCAATTTCTTGCAGTGTTTTCCTTACCTGAACACAGCAAAAAAAAAAAAACTCAGGTTACTTTTAGCATCTTCAGAACTCCTGCCAGCCTTCCAGAAAGTTTGCACACCAGCAGCCTAGAGAAAAGAGATGTTTTATTTAATATACACATAAAACATACATCTGGGGAATACTGGTCGTTCATTGCGCAGGGAAGACTGCAGCCTGCTGAGATGTTCCAGCTTTGGATGAGATGCTGTTTGTAGCCTCCTGTTTTTCCAGCATCAAGTTGGTATCTCGGCAAGCCACAGTTTCACTCCTTCTCTCCTTGCTTTATAAAACAGTGGGGTGATTGATTTATCCTGCATTTTATTATATCTGTAGCCTGCTCTGGAAGGAACCATTGTACAGCATGTGGTGAAGTTCATTTCCTGTTGTCAAGGCCACCAGCAGAATTGACCTTCTATTGCCATGTCCTCACAAGCTCTGGCCTTTTCATTTTCTTATAAAGGTTCTTTACAGATTTTTTTTATCAGTTTGATTTTATTGTTAGAATTAGTATTTTTCTAGAAATTCTAATTTTTCATGTAAAATATAAGAATTTCATATTTTTTTCAGTGAAAATCTTTATTTTTTATCTTGTCATGTGTTGTACTCTCTGTGGGAAGTCCTACAGTTATTTGCTGTACAGCCGAATGTCCTTGTAGTGCAGCTTTTTTTTTTTTTTTTTTTTGAATGTTAGAGCTTATTTTGTACTCTGTAGGTCCAAATGCATCAAACTCCAGTAAAGTTTCCTTCAGTGTACTGGCCTTGTATTCCTTTGTTTCCCTAGAAGGAGGAAACAGCAGGAGAGCTTCTCTGGGTCTCAGCATAAAATTTATTACTCATTATCGGCTTATTTTTTTTATTTGTAACCTTTTGTAAATTGATTTATACTTCTAGCCAAAATAAGTTAACAGCAGGGTGGTTTTACTTTAAAGGACAACTGCACTTTTGTTTTAAAAATCAATATTGTAATGAGCCTACGGTAGCACACTTGTTAATTCAGCAATATAAATGCATAATTTTTTCACACAAATTAATATTTGGCCATCGTCAAAGCAGCAGAGCAGCTTGTGAGCAGAAAGGATTTTTTTTTATTGCAGAGGAGATAAACTATGCTGTAATCAAGGCTCCTTACCTTGCTCCTCGCAAGATGCTACCGCTGTCTGCCTGCGCCACTGTGTGAAATTTCTAAAATAGGTAAGGGTTGGAGCCACCTACCCACCTGGTGATTTGTGAACTGGTGGCACTGCTCCCTGTGATGTCACCTGGTGGCCCCGCCCCTAAGCTATATAAGAACTGGCAGACGGCAGAGCAGGCAGACGGCGGTAGCCTTCTTCGTAAGCAGAGCTTTTTTCCTATTTTCAGGTCCAGCGGATGTCATGATTGATGATGGATCTACATCGGGGGGGACATTGTTTTATATTTTTATTATCAAAAACTGTGTGTGTACCCAGTACTCATTCACATAGAGGGGGTTGGGATCTAGGAAACCAGATTCCGATAAGCCCCCTGCCCGCAGACCCCACAACCACTGCCCCAAAGCACCCCCTCCCCATGTGGAGAGGGATGGAGGGCATGTGGCTTGATATGGTTCGTTAGGGGAGGGGCACTCCCTCCCCTTTCCTGGCCTGCCAGGCTGCATGCTCAGATAAGGGTCAGTATGGATTTTGGAGGGAACCCCGCGCCATTTAAAACATTTTTTTTTAACATTGGGTCTGGTATGGGATTTAAGGGGAACCCCACGACAAAAAAGGCCTGGTATGGATTGGAACAGGACCCCCACTTGCTTTTTTTACATTTTTGTATTTCCAGCAATGTTTTTTTTTTCTTTGTAGTGAGTAGAGTAGTGAGGCGCTAACAGTTAACGCAATCTAACCAATATGTGACCTGAACTCTTGTGGTAGGTAAACCTAGTTAATCACTCCTAATAGATAGCCATCACTATAAATATAAAGTGACTAAAGTGCATAAACCAGGGGCGTCGGGAGGGGGTGGCTAGGGGGGGCTGAAGCCCTGAATGTGACCCCCTAAAGCCCTAAGTGTCAGCTCTGCAGGGTCTCCATTGCTAGCCCCGAGCGCCGGGACCAATCTGATCCCGAGCACCGCCGAGTGTGGCCGAGTGCCAGAGCAGGCCCCGCCTTCTGGAGCCTGCACGTCTATGATGGACGTCCCACTGGTCCAATGCCGGGACCGCGGAACGTGTAGCGTCCATCATAGGCGCTGTTGGCTCCAGAAGGCGGGAATTACCAAGCGGCTGCCGCGCCACATCCCCGCTTGGCGCTTGGGCGAGCCGCTCTCCTCTCCTCGGCTCCTCCTCTGAGGACTGCCTGCTGTGACACCGCACACCACAGCTGAGACAGGTCAGTGTGTGTTAATGTCAGTGTAGGTAGGTCAGTGTATGTAAATGTCAGTGTGTGTTAATGTCAGTGTAGGTAGGTCAAGGCTGGACACCGAACACACAAATCTAAACAATAATATAATGTTGCATGTCCATCGATACAAGTCCTTATATAAAAAGACATTTTTGTGAGGTAGTGCACAGTATCCCTACACCCTTAGTGGTGATTATTTTTAATAATTAATCAGAAGAGCGCTCTCATAGTGTTGTAACTTAGAATGAATTTATTAGAATCATAACATCATACAGTGCACTCACATTAAAAAGCTAAGTAATGGCGCATAACCACGAGGTCCGAGCTTGTTCCCCAATCGCGTCACTTCTGGTATGCCTCCACGAGTGCTAGTACTCAGATTTTTAATGTGAGTGCACTGTATGATGTTATGATTTTAATAAATTCATTATAAGCTGCTACACTACGAGAGCACTCTTCTTCTTTTATATATACTAATTTGAGAGGACATTAGAGGGACTCCCCTGGGAGAAAACAGAGACACAACATATGTGATAGCAGATCATCGGAAACAACCATAGAGGACACCAAGATGTTACTACACGCCAGTACACCCTCCAAGAATGATAGGTTATGCTGATTTAATACTTACCTGAGGTGAGAGGCTAGAGAGCATGGAGGGGATGTGTGAGCAAGAGTGTCACATATATTATGAATAACCACCACTAAGGGTGTAGGGATATTGTGCACTACCTCACAAAAAAAGGACTTTTTATATAAGGACTTGTATTGATGGACATGCACCATTATATTGTTGTTTAGATTTGTGTGTTAGGTGTCCATCCTTGAGATACAAATTATTATTTATGCACCAGGATCACTTTTATTACGTGTTTTGGATCATTATTTATATTGCATGTTTATACACCTATTTTCTTTTGCTGCTGATTTAACACAGTGTGCCGATCGCTGGATGACTAGGGGCATCACAGAGTGATTGCTTTTAGCCTTGAAGTTACACCCAGTAATGTTCATCTGGTTTATGCACTGAAGTCACTTTATTTATATTTATTTTAATGGTTATCTATTAGGAGTGATTAACTAGGTTTACCTACCACAGGAGTTCACGTCACATACTGATTAGATTGAGTTAACTGTCAGCGCCTCACTACTCTCTAACAATTTATTTATGAATAGTCAAGGATAAGCTATTTAAGTGAAGGCGGCAGGCTTGCTATACATTTTTTACCCCACACACAGAGTGTTAGAGCGAAAGTGATGCCCCATACACACGATCAGAAATTCTGCCAGCAAAAGTCAGATGTGAGCTTTTGGTCAGAAATTCCAACCGTGCGTATGCTCTGTCGGACTTTTGCTGGCAGAATTCCAGCCAGCAAAAGATTGAGGGAATGTTCTCTATTATTCGTTCAGAAAAAGTTCCGATCGGAAATTCTGATCGTCTGTACCAGTTCCTACGCGCAAAATTCCTACGCATGTTCGGAAACAATTCGACGCATGCTCGGAAGCATTGAACTTCATTTTCTCAGCTCGTCATAGTGTTGTACGTCACTGCGTTCTTGATGGTCAAAAGTTCATAAAACCTTTGTGTGCGACCGTGTGTATGCAAGCCAAGCTTGAGCAGAATTCTGTCGGAAGAAACCCATCCAAGTTTTTTCTGACGGAATTTCTGATCGTGTGTATGGGGCATTACACATAACAAATATCTTTTTATGTTTTGTTCATTCAGCTGTCAGCCTCGTGACTCATCTGACATTAAGTATGCCAGTGGCCTCCGCTTAGTACAAAATAAAACTGCTAAACGCTGGACATCGGCGTTTAGTAGAGTTTAGGAGCTGTTGGCATTTTTTCTGCCAAAACACTGCTGCTCTAGAACGTGGAACATGCTGGCCCTGGATTTTTTTTTTTTTTAACAGCTTCTAGACACCTATGCCACTGAAGACTCCTAAAAGCCTATGAGTGCTTGGACACATAGAATAACATGGAGAGGCATTTTGAAGCTGTAAAAAAAAAAAAAACACCTAAAAGTGGCAGTAAAAATGCCCAGTGTGCATGAGGCCTAAAAGGTAAAGGGTGGGGAAAGTCTGAAACAAAAAAAAAAGGCAGAAAAATGTACAGAGGCTAAAGTGGTTAATCATTAAACATTTTTTTAAAATTCTTTTTATGACCTATCCGTGATTCCATACACAGCTGAATTCAGTCATGTTCTGCACCAAGGGCTGCCCGTGATGTAGCAATGTACTGAAGGGCAGAAAAGTACAGATTAGACCACACCAATGTACCGACTCGTTCCTAGTTCAGTGAGTAAGCAGGTTATGTCACCTTACTGCCTATGCAGTGTGGCAGGCCTGTCTGTATCACAAGACTGGCTGAACTGAATTTCAAATATTTTGTCAGAGAAAACGATACACATATGTGTGTTTCCACAGTCTGTCAGGTTTTTGCCTTTAAGAGCAAACAAACATGTCTACATGTATGAGTGTGTGATACAGATTTCTTGTTCATTATTCACTGGAACCTGTTACTGTGTATCTAAATTATTCATCACTCTTTCACATGGAAATGAGCCCTTGAAACATTTTGTGTTTTGTAACATTCCCCGGGCTGATTTCAGCCGCAGAAATATATAGTAGCTGGAAATTTTCACTTCAGAATATTGATGACAGCCATTAACGTAAACACTTCAATGTGTCAGTCACGGCGGGAAGAACAGCGGTTGTTGTTTGTCTGGCCTTGTGCAGAAAAATCTCTTTCATATGCATTTAAAATCATGCCAAGTGCATTCTACCAGAGATGGGAAAATGCACATATAAATATTATCTATAAATCTATAGATGGAGAGTAAGGTTCACTGACCTTACAGGAAATACAGGACTGTTTTTATGCTTTTCATGAATGCAGCAACAGTTCAAAACACAGAAACGTGGGAGGGTTGGCGGGGTTGCCTTATTAAACAAAAGAAGCTGATATGGTCGCCTTCAACAAGAGTATAAAAGGTATAATAATCATGAGGCAGTAAGCCTGCATTCACACCCGATCAGAGCATAAGGGAAGTGTGTCCGTGTTGATTTTAAATTATTTTTGTGCGCCTTTTACAAGCTTTGTGTGTGTATCAAGCTTTAGGCCTTTGTTTACTGAGCTAGACAAGGGGAGGAGGGCAATTCTAGAAGAGGAGAGATATTCTTCAGATGTAATAATTCTATTTACGGCGTGTTTACAGGTGCACCTATTTAGGTCTTTGGAAAAAACACTTAAATACACTTAATATTAAAAAGGTCATGTATGAGCATATGGTGACTGAGCATACAAGAGTGAACACTAACGAAAAATTTGATTCTGCATGTTATTGTGGTCAGGCGTAAGGAAACATACTAAGAAATGTTCAAGTGTGAATGGGGGACCAACACCAAATTGTATTCGGATGAAGCTTTTTTTAGGCTGGGTTACATAGTAGGTGAGGTTGAAAAAAAGACACAAGTCAATCGAGTCCGACCTATGTGTGTGATTATATGTCAGTATTACATACGTGCACAATATCCCTACACCCTTAGTGGTGTATATTCCTGTATGTTGCGTCGTTCAGGTGCTTATCTAATAGTTTTTTGAAACTTTCGATGCTCCCAGCTGAGATCACCACCTGTGGAAGGGAATTACACATCCTTGCCGCTCTTATAGTAAAGAACATTTTACGTAGTTTAAGGTTAAACCTCTTTAATTCTAATTTTAATGCGTGGCCACATGTCTTGTTAAACTCCCTTTAGTGAAAAAGTTTAATCCGTATTGTGGGGTCACCAGTACGATATTTATAAATTGAAATCATATTTCCTCTCAAGCATCTCTTCTCCGGAGTGAAGTTGTTCAGTGCTCACAACCTTTCCTTATAACTAATATCCTCCAGACCATTTATTAGCTTAGTTGCCCTTCTTTGTACTCGCTCCATTTCCAGTTCATCCTTTCTAAGGACTGGTGCCCAGAACTGGATAGCATACTCTAGGTGCGGCTGGACCAGAGTCTTGTAGAGAGGGAGAATTATTGTTTTATCTCTGGAATTTATCCCCTTTTTAATTCATGCCAATATTCTGTTTGCTTTGTTAGCAGCAGCTTGGCATTGCATGCCATTGCTGAGCCCATCATCTACTAGGACCCCCATAGGGTTCACACCTATGCAAATGGGATGCTGGTTTCCCTGCATCCAATTTGCATTACAGGAGATTGTGACCGACTCTCTATGGAGCCGGTTCACATATGTCCATTGCTTCTGTGGAGCGGTTTGCATCAGAGTGCTGTGCATCTTTGGCTCCATTTCATGGCCGAATTCAGGCAAAAATGTGGCCCTGATTTGTCCCTGAAACGGAAAAAAGGGATGCACTGGACCCCTTCTGCAAGCCGTATCCATTGGAGGTGTAAACCCAGCCTAAAATTACTGAACTTTACAGAGTATCACCTGAGTGGTGTCAAGTAGCCTTTTGCAACCTTTTTAACATGGAGGATCCCATGAAATATTTGTTTAGGTCTTTGGGGGACCCCTTTCTATAATTACTATATCTACAGTTCATGGTTCTAAACAATAAAAAAAAATGTTATGCTTATCTACTCTGTGCAACGGAATTATCAGACAAGTTATGGGGATGTGTTAAAGTTTCATGTGGTGTTAAAGAACAGCAAGATGTTCACAGGCAGCCTCAGGGAGGCGGGGGGGGGGGGGGGGGGAATGGAAGAGGTTCTATAAGTAATGCTGACAGACAACTGTCTGTTCTGCACCCGGAAAAATTTAGTTGTAAGAAGGTTTTGTTAGCCATCAAATGGGAAATGGCAAAAATTCCCTTTAGAATTAAGCCCCTTTCACATGGACATTCCAATCAGGTCTGCCTAAAAACCAGATTGGAAACCCCATGTGAAAGGGGCCTAAAGCTCAAAGTTAATGT
Organism: Lithobates pipiens; assembly: GCF_037356315.1. Taxonomy (NCBI): domain Eukaryota; kingdom Metazoa; phylum Chordata; class Amphibia; order Anura; family Ranidae; genus Lithobates; species Lithobates pipiens. Next base: position 532,023,665 of record NW_027507758.1, on the reverse strand, counting down.
TTGCATTTTACTTTAGGAGAGTTTTACTGATCATAAGGTCGATGCATCCCTACAGACAGGTGGTGAAAACAGACTTGTGTCAGTTTAAACCACTGTTTTAAATTGAGTTGCAGTTCAGTGAGTAAATTAAGTATTTGATCCCCAAGCAAAACAAGACTTAGTATTTGTTGGAGAAACCGTAGTTGGCAAGCACAGAGGTAAGATATTTCTTGTAGTTGGTTACCAGTTTTGCACACATCTCAGGAGGGATTTTGGTCCACTCTTCTTTACAGATCTCCTCTAAATCCTTAAGGTTTCCTGGCCATCGCTTGTCAACTTGAAGTTTCAGCTCCATCCATACATTTTTTATAGGATTAAGGACTGGAGACTGGATAGGCCAGTCTATAACCTTAATGTGCTTCTTCTTGAGCCACTCCTTTTTTGCCCATCTTCATTGTTCTGGCTGAGGAAAGAAGGTTCCCATTCAAGATTGTACAGTACATGGGCCCCATCCATTGGCCCCTCAATGCGGCAAAGTCTGCCTGTACCTTTCGCAGAGAAACAGCCCCAAAGCATATTGTGTCCACCTCTGTGCTTGACTGTAGGAATGGTGTTCTTAGGGTCACAGTCCACGTTTTTCTTCCTCCAAACATGGCAAGTCAAGTTAATGCCAAAGAGCCCACATTTTCTTATAGTCCTTTTCTGAATCATTTAGATGTTCATTGGCAAACTTTAGACAGGCCTGTGTATGTGCCTTCTTGAGGAGGGAGACCTTGCAGTCGCTACAGGATTTCAATCCATGGCGGCTTATTGTTTTACCAATGGTTTGTTTGGTGACTATGGGCCCAACTTCCTTTAGACCCTTCACAAGCTCCTCCTGTGTAGTTCTTGATTGATCACTCACTTTTCTCATGACCATCCTTGCCTCATGAGGCGAAAACTTGCATGGAGCTCCAGACCTAGGGCTATTGATGTTTATTTTGTATGTCTTCCATTTGAGAATAATCACTCCAACAGTTGTCTCCTCCTCATCATTCTTATTGCTGATGGTCTTGTAGCCCATTCCAGTTTTGTGCATGTCTACAGTCTTGTCCCTGACATCTTTTGACAGTTCTTTGGTGAGCCCATGATGGTGAGGTTTGAATGCAAGAAAGAGATTCTGTGGACAGGTGTCTTTTATCAACATACCAAGTTGTCATTAGGAACACTGTCATAAATTGACAGGACTAATCTGTGTACCACATGAGCACATACTGTAGCCAGGCTGTGGATGCCAGAATTATTGTTGGTTGGTAGGGGATCAAATACTTATTTTACTCACTGAACTGCAACTCAATTTATATAATTTGCATCTTTTGTTTTTTACTGTATGTATACATAGTAAACAAATCCCAGTTATTAAAATCCACAAAAAGAAAAATGTCCCATAATGAAAGGGCATTATAGGCATTATAGACCAAACCATTAAATTGTATTGTATGTGAGCAACCTTAACCACCTCGCGCCCGCCCTATAGCCGAATGACGGCCGTAGAGCAGGCGCGTTCGTCCGGGAGGTCATCCCTGGACGTCCTAATGTTTACTTCCGCAATGCGCGCCACCGCGGGCGCGCATCGCGGAAGTTCTGTGTTCGCCGTGTCCCCCGGGGTCGGGGGTGATCTGCGTGTCCAATGGGAGATGATCTCATATGTAAACATATGAGATCATCTCTCAGCGCCGCTCTCCCTCCTCACACAGACAGTGTGAGAGGGGAGAGATGAACGGCTGCAGCATATTAGTGCCACGTGTCATCAGTGCCACATATTAGTGCCACGTGTCATCAGTGCCACATATTAGTGCCATCTGTCATCAGTGCCACGTGTCATCAGTGCCACGTATAAGTGTCATCATTGCCACGTATCAGTGCCATCTGTCATCAGTGTCACGTGTCATTGTCCTGGTGCTTCAAAAGTGTAATAAATAGTCAACAAGTTAGATGTGTAATTTATGTTCCTAGAACACATGATGGCGCTACCTGCATGTTGGGCCTCTCTATGTGGCCAGGCTGTGAAAAAGTCCCACACATGTGGTATTGTAATACTCAGGAGGAGTACCAGAATTTTTTGGGGTGTGTCATTTGTGGTATACACATGCCAAGTGAGAGAAATAACCTATTACAATGACAATTTTGTGGAGAAAAAAAAAATGAAAAATCTTAATTTTGCAAAGAATTGTGGGAAAAAAATGACAACATCAAAAAGCTCACTATGCCTCTTACTAAATACCTTGGAATGTCTACTTTCCAAAAAGGGGTCATTTGGTGGGTATTTGTACTTTCCTGACTTGTTCGGGTCACAAGAAGCGAGATAGGCCACCAGTACATCAGATGTGATCAATTTTGTGCGATTCTCACCACAGCTTGTAGACTCTATAACTTTCACAAAGACCAAATAATATCCACTAATTTGGGTTATTTGTACCAAAGATATGTAGCAGTATAAATTGTGGCCAAAATGTATGAAGAAAAATTTGTAATTTGCATAATTCTGTCACAGAAACAAAGAAATATGCGTTTTTTTCAAAAAAATTCATTTATAGCGCAAAAAATAAAAACCCCAGAGGTGATCAAATACCACCAAAAGAAAGCTCTATTTGTGGGGAAAAAAGGACAAAAATTCATTTGGGTACAGTGTTGCATGACTGAGTAATTGTCATTCAAAGTGTGAGAGCACTGAAAGCTGAAAATTGGTCTGGGCAGGAAGGGTGTTTAAGTGCCCAGTAAGCAAGTGGTTAAAGAGCTCTTGTCTAGCATGTTTCTGTTTTGTTTTTTTGTTTGAAATAATGATCTTTTAGTGGCATTATTTTCTGCTGATCAGCACAGCTGACCCCTGGAACACATTTAATTACTCTTGCACATGTTAGGCCTTTTTAAAAGGATGGGTACACTTTAAAACAAAGTGCATGTATCCTTTTTGCTCTTCCCTAAATTAAAGTAGAACTAAAGACAATTTTTATTTTTTATTTTATAGGGTTATAACCGCTGTCTATTTTTGCCATCTGTATCTCATTGGGGAGATTTCCCTTAATTTTCTGTCCCATAGCTAAAGCAAAAAGTGAGAGAAAACTCCTCTGAAGTAAGATAATCCATGGTTGTCGCCATAACTAGTGCCCCCCATTGGAAGATATCCCTCTATCCTGTTGTTGTTCAGTCGTTTAGTCGTGTCCAACTCTTCGTGACCTCATGGACCATAGCGCGCCAGGCTTTTTTGTCCTCCACTGCCTCCCAGAGCTTGCTTAACTTTATTCTCATTGTTTCGATGATGCTATCTATCCATCTTATTTTCTGTCGTCCTCTTCTCCTTTTTCCTTCCATGTTTCCCAGCACCAAGGTCTTTTTTCAATGAGTCCTCTCTTCGCATTAGGTGGCCAAAGTATTCAAGTTTCGTATTCAGGATCTGTCCTTCCAGTGATTGATTTCCTAAAATCTAGAATTTTCTTTTATTTTCACTTTCAATGATAATGGAAAAATAGAGGACGAATCTCCATAACGGGGGCGCAGACAACAGTAAAAACCTGGCAGATGTTCTAATCCCTCTCCACTCTATCCAAAACTAGAGTAAAGTTTTGCCTTTTGTTCTACTTTACACTACCCCTTCCTAGATGCATACTATCCTCTATTCAGCAACCATGCGCTTTGCTTTTTTTTTTTGTACATCATGTTTTAAAGTCTCTGTGCACTGGGCCACATCTGCTCAGTAGTGTAGCGCCTCAGCGACATCTATGGAGCCACCTCCCTAATGTTTCTGTCAAGGAAAAACAGCCCAGAAGACTAACCAAAAGATCAAGGTAAGTATGCTTCTGGAGATGGTAAGGGTTGGGTGGTTTAGGGAAGGAGGACATTTTCTGTCCAGCTCTTTTGTACTTTTTACCACTGATACATGATTGTATAACATCAGTACTTATTTATATATTTAAGCAATATTTTGAATCTGTCAGTCAGAAAAGCAATGTGAATTCATCCATTTTGTTTACTTCCAGGGAGGAAAATAAGTATGCCGATGCCATTAAAGAGCCTTTAAAGGTCCTGGGAAGCATAGTAAGAGAAGTGCATCTGAGCACAGAGAGAGGGTGAGTACCAGCAATGCTCCGATGTGATTGGTTTAAACTGGGCTTCCTGGTTTCAAAAACACTTTGTAGGTTGCGGTGAATTTCCATGTTGTAAGCCCAAGCACTCTCTATACTGTCTGAACCCATGATCCATATGTACAATGGTAATCAAAAAAAACAAAACAAACAAACAAAAACTGTATAGTAAGAGAAGTGTGCCTGAGCATAGAGAGAGTGTGAGTACCAGCAATGTTTTGGTGTGTTTGGTTTAAAACTGGGTTCCCTGGGTACAAAAAGACTTTTGTAAGGTGCTTTGCAATTCCATTTGTACTCACAGCCCAAGCTCTTTCTATACTATTTGAACCCATGATCCATATGTACAATTCTAAAAAGAGCAAAACAGTATTTGCTCCCAAAGTGGCCACATACATAACCCCTGTGTTGTTCCAAAAACAAACGCAACATACCCCTTTAGAAGAAAACTGTATTATATTTTTTAGATATAAACTGTGTGCTTAGCCAGTGTTTATGTGTACTGTATGTGCTGCTTTGACTAGGGGAAGAGATGGAATCTAGTCCCTGCTTTGTGTGTACTGACGATTGGCGGGTATCAGAGGACATTGAGTACTCGGCAGCCTTTGAAAGGCTGATACCATGTGAGATTCCTGTACTTAACACTAATTGTGTTAATTATTATTATTTTTTTTTAAAAGCAGTTAATGATTGAAACGTAATAATCTACGATTACATAAAACAAAGCGTTTAGCTTTAATGTTCAATGAACGATTAAGATGGGTGATTGTCAAGTTCTATCAGACACCTTTCTAATAATACTTTGCAAGGAACCATAGGCAACTATGGGGTAATCTCACGATTGGACCCTCTGAGAAAAACCCTGTAAGTAGGAGTCCAATACGTTTTCGATAGAGTAGGCAAGGATTAGAACTCCATTTTCTCTTTTCTTATTGCTATCTGTGTCACAGCTCAGCAATGGTTGGAAGATGTATTATTTTGTTTGTTCTGGAGATCATTGTCACCAGGAATGAAAGTGATGGGAAAATCCAGATTTAAGTTGCCACTAGAGCAAAAACAGAAGGGAAATCTTCCAGTAGGAAACTTGTTGCAATCTGAGAGGGGATTTTTCTCACTCACTTTTTGCTTCCTGTTGACGGGAAGTGAAGGAAAATTTCTGCAATAAAACATAGACAAAAAAAAAACTGGCAGGGACTTTAACTATTCTATATTTTAATCTAGTGTGGTAGTGTGGTACCCCACCAGTGTATGGGTCCAGGATTCTCAACTAGGCAGGTTGAGGGGCTCCAGGGTATTTGCTTGTTTGAGAGGAAACTGGCTTTTAAGTTTCTTCATTATTTAGTAAGGTCCACTTTGGGACCTGGATCTGGGTTTTGAGACTCACCGGCACACTGATTGTTCAGGTGTGCATGGGCCTGATGGTAGAGTCATGACTATGGTTCTGGGCTCCACTCTCCTGAGGAGTCCAGGCTTGCAAGGGAGAACCCGGAGAGTGCCGGGGTGCACTGGAATAGCCAGAGAGTGCAGGCTGCACTGTGAAAGCCAGAAACCCAAGTTTAAGGTCGCTAACAGTAGTTGGGAGAGCTCCACGTGGGAGCCCGAGCAGTGGTGCTTCTGCTGCTGAAGAGAGCCAGGTGGGTCAGGATTTTGTTTGCAATGCTGCATGTGCAAGCCAGGAGGCTGAATATCCTTTTATTTAATCCTGATGGTGAAAACCCCCTGTGAGGGAAACCACTTTGTTTTCGTTTTTGGAACATTGTTTGATTTTCTTTAATAAAAGTGGGCCAACAGGCCCTGAAAAGGAATCATTTGTGTGGACTATCCTAGCTAGTGGGTGCTACACTTGAGCTAAGTTTGGGCTTTAGAAATACTTAAAGTGGTGTTCTACACAAAAAAAATGCTTAAAATTCCTAAAAAAATAAATAAAAAAATTGGGATTTTTTTTAACTCACCTCTAAATGCCTGTTGCTAGGGGGTCCCTCGTAGTCTGCCTCCTTCAGTGCCTGGGCTCCTGACGTCACTTTCTCTCGGTGCAGGAGGGCTCCGCTCCGCCCCGTCCCTCCTGTCAGTCATCTGGGACACATGACAGGTCCCAGATGACTGCGCGGCCAATCACGGCACACGCCACCGCTCGCGCATGCGCAGTGGGTGCCCGGCTGTAAAGCCACAGCCGGGTGCCTACAGTTGCAATGCCGGCGATGCCAAGAGGGGGGGGGGCAAGCAGGGCTTCGTTCCCCCTAATCGCTGGACCCTGGGGCAGGTAAGTGTTCGATTATTAAAAGTCAGCAGCTGCAGTATTTGTAGCTGCTGACTTTTATTTTTTAAGGGAAACTCCTCTTTAATTTTATGCTTTTAATGTCCCCACTAGACATTTTTTTTTTAGTCATGAAAGTAATATGGTATTTTTTGTGAAAATTCTGGTTGTCTGGCTAAGAGAGTTACTGAGATAGAAGCAGAATTGCAGTCAAGAATTCTAACTGTACCTGCAGTGACTCAAATCTGAGAGTTAGAGGATCAGCATTTTAGAAAGCTAACATTGTCAAAAAGAAGTACAATGGCAGGCTGATTTTTTTTTTCACCTTATGACCCGGTTCCTTTAAATATTTAAATCCTAGTGACTATTCAAATAGGAATTTTTTTAGTTTTGTCAGTGACTTAGTTGAGTATTTTTTGCTGCTTTTTTTATTTTACCTTGTTTAAGTTGTTATTAGAAATTCTTTATCTAGAGACAGAATTTGTATTCTACATCTGCCACATTTCACAGATGTACGTGCATCACGTCAGGAGTGCAGATAAAACAAATGTACACATTGGAGTGTCACCTGTATATTTAAGTGACAGATGTCTGCATTTCCAGGTTGTGTTCACAGCCCAAACACTCTGTTCATTGCCTGATTCTATCTTTATAATGTGACAGCAGTTTGCATAGTTCTAATTAATTTAAAAAAGAGACTCCGCTCATCCTGTTTTCTTCTAAACCGGCCACATAAAGTAACCTGAGTGTAATTTCAGAGTACCATGATGTCTGTCTGTGAGAAGAACACTATTTGTTATGTCCTCTTTTACAGATAAGGGCAGTTGGAAGAAACATGGGGACCTGCTTGTAATTTTTACTTCTGTTGTAGATAAACTGGTGTGAAGAAAGCAAAAATGCTGGCCTGTGATTTTTTTTTTTTTTTTTAAATGATACTTTATTGAGTAAAGAAAACCAGTTACAGTGGAGAGGCGTTTATAGAATCCAAAATACAAGTGATTACAGAGGTAGTGAAACGGAGGATACTAACCTGTCTATAGGTTATCAATGTAATCGCCATATTATCACAGCTGACATGCATGCATTCACTTGTAAAAACTGACACATTCAGCTGTAGTGAAACTCAAGGAACCATTCTTTTCAAAAGAAATTCCAAACAAACAAATTTTGCCTGTCATTAACCTTGCACAGAACGGGAGAGGGGAATGCAAGGTCAAAGCCAAGGCAGCAGCCATGAATAGTACAATATATACAAGTACCCCACGCAACCAAAATTGTGAAAAGGATTAGCAGCTAGCACGAAAAAACAGATACATTTGTTCCCCAATGTAAAGAAAGTGTATATAGTGCAGCGCTAAAATTCACCAGATTTGCGTAACCAAATCGTACATATATATAAATATTGTAACAAAAAGCAGCAAAAAACATGTATAGAATAATGTTGCTACCGCATTTGAACTACACATATTGTGAAATGTGACAGAAGGATATATATTATAACCACAATAACATCCATCAAAGAAACTATGTAAAAATTATAAACTGAGAAAGTCCATAATATATCAGTGCAGAAAAAAGTCTACCACAGTGATCAAGAACTTGATAATCTTCAAATCCACCAAATATTAAGACATGTTCACCCATGTGACAACACCACCACCGGTGAGAATATGAGCTTACCAGAAAATTTGGACTCAAAAAGAACGTATGTTCTGTGAGTCGATAGGGCTTTATGATGTACACTGGCAGCTGGAGTGTAACCTGTCAGGATCTTATCACATATGGAAGGTCCATCTAGATCTTGTCCAAAACTTGTAAACACTGCCTCTCCACCAGCGGATAATTATTATCGATTGATACGCGACAAATAGGAGGAATAAAAAGACAGCCACATAGCGTATTTCCGTAATTACGGCAAAATATTTATTAAAAAGTATTGCACTTAAATTTAAGAAGTACCATCAATCGCTTTTTAAAAACAATGGCAGCAATGGAGTCCATCCGACGCGTTTCGTCTCACTAGCAGCAGCCATGACCCCATCAAATGGGCCAAAGAAGCGGGGAGGGTGGGCATCATCCCCTATGCACACTTTATTGTAGGGCATGAAAAAGTTCTCTGTAACCAAGGATTTAAAATGTTCTCATATCGAGTAGGGCAACCCCATATATATTTAGGGAGTTATCTAGGTGTTTTTCCAACTGAGAAAACTGGGATTGGTAAAGGACATTTTGTGAAGGACCACAACTTTACAGGCTTGAAAGAGAAGCTCATGGAATAGAGTAAGCTTCACAGGAGTTTATTCTAGAACCTGCAAAACATTCAATACACACATGCTATGGGTATGTTGTGCAAAAATGTAAAGATCTGCACTGAAAACAAGGCTAGTCCAAATTAAATGTAAAAAGGTTTAAGGAAGTTTTTTTGCAGTTGTGTGTCAAGTGATAGTATTTTGCGACTAGAAGCTGTTGTCAACACAGGGTAATGTCACGTCACTTTCTTATCAGTGTCTGGTGTAATAAACCATTTATATCTATCAATACACCTTTTCTGTCATGGTGTATGAAGAGGGCTTGGCGGGACCAACAAATGTGCCCCAGTGTGCCCTTTAGACAACCAGGGTTTTTTTTGTTAATTGAAAATCCTTTAGCTTTTAAGGGAAAATATGAGTTAGGGGAAGGCTGAGCCCTTCTCTAAGCCCTTGTACACACGGTCGCACATTCTGAAAACCAAATCCGTTGGATTTTGTCCGACGGATTTTGTCAGAAACTGTTGCATACACACGGTCGGACAAAGTTGTCGGAAAATCCGATCGTTCAGAATGTGGTGACGTTATTTTGTTACGATGGGACTACGTTCAGGCTAGTAGCCAATAGCTTTGGTCTAGGAATTTGATCTGAGCATGCATGACACTTTGTCCGATCAGAATTCTCTACAAACGATCGGACAAAATCTGATCGGATCATGTTGTCGGAAAGTTTTATAGCCAAGCTGGAAAACTTGGTCCGTCGGATATTCCGACAGAAACAGTCAGATGGAGCCCACGCACGGTCGGATTATCCGACAACACGGTCCGATCGGACATTTTCTGTCGGAATGTCCGACTGTGTGTACAAGGGCTAAGATGATCTTTGTAGAGATGAATTGGGTTTTGGTATGGGTGCTTTTTTCAGTTCTAGAAGTAGATCTGTGTAGGCCCCTGTCCTGGCACATAGACCATTTTGACTGCACTGATTTCAGATTAGTACTCAGACTACAAAGAATGGCCTCTCAATGTGAATAAATGGAATTCTTTTCTTTAGAACCTCTTTAAAAAGTTAAGAAGGGAATAGCTATGACTCAGCTGCATCAAGCATCCAGATTTCCCCAAGCTATAGGAGTATTCAGCATAATTACATTTCACTGCTACGCTGCTCCTTCTTTGTGTAAATGGATATTTTAATATTTCAGTACATTTATAATACTGATCTCATCAATAGTGTATGGGCAATGTATTCATTTGCTGCTCAGAACACATATTAAGTCAGAGCAGTTTCTAAGTGTGTACACAATTAGAGGCCTTGTTACTGTGTTTGTCCTTTCTGAACATGATCTGTATTCTGATTTAATATCCCTTGACACTCTGGACACTTCAGCTTAAAACGAGATCTGATTAGTCCCAATGAACAATGGCTTTCCTGCTAACAACTTGAATTGAAAATGTGACATTTTTATCCAGATCTTTTACATATTTATTAGGATTCTGGCATACCCTTGCTTTTTGTTACAGAAAGTATGTCATCATTGTAGGATATCAATTATGTAACTCAGCAGCGGTTTGTAGAGCCTAAACAAAGGCGAATTACCATTGGCCTGATTTGAATAATAGAATTTCCCTTCATATAGAAATAGTGACATTATTAGCAGCAACAACACGGCAATGTGAAGCTAAATAGGGTAAGTGATGGGCGTGGGGCACAATCTCGCTTCTGACAGGTTAATCTGCTGCTTGATCTTTGTGTTGTACTTTAACGTTTATTATTTTGTTTTATGCAGCCTTTCTGATTAGAAGGTTTTTTCTCATTATCTGCGTTTTTTAAAGAGCAATTTCAGGGATGATAAAACAATGTAATTGCTAATGGTAGGCAGCAAACTCTCTAGTTATGCTAAAGTCAGACATTCCACTCATCTTATTTTTATCTGATTTCTGACTAATTCACTGTAGCGAGCCTTCATGGTGTTCCTTACATGTATATGGAGATGTCATTTGAGGAAAGGGCCTTCTTAAAGGAGCAACACATGCAGATTAGCTATGAGAAATAAGCGTTTTACCCTCAAAAAGCATGAGCACTGTGCAAAGGGAGCATGGGGTTGCTGAAAGGGTCCTTCAGTTGGTCATCTGCATCTGTTGAATTGTACTTGGATGGATACCAAGTTTTATATGATTTTTTTACTGTTTTTCCAAGTCCCTTTGGGAGTATGACAAGTACTTATTAAACCTCCACAAAAAAATATAATAAGAATGAACTTAAGGATTAATTACTAAAGATTTAATGCAGTGGAGTGGTGCGACCCCACTGCTCTGGATCATGTAAATGCGTGATCCAGTATTTCAGGGTAAGTGATGCGTGCACTGCTCTGGTTGTGCTGTCATTCTCTACAGCACAAGTTGATCTGTGGGTCCCACCCAGTAGTCACTGACTTAGATCTAGACCATTCTTATAGCCAGCCAAAGGAAATCGCAAACAGGTGTTATCCTTTACCACTGGGTATAACAGGTGCGTGAAACCTCACCAATTATGGGTAATTTTTCTTATCCCGCACCCACTTAATGACTGTATATATTTAGGAATATGCAGTAATGATACACATATATGTATCTAATGATAGAGCTGTCTCTTTAAGGTCATTGTATATCCCTTCAGTATCAAAAGTATATAAATCACATCACTACTCTCTAGGACGTAATACATGTGTATACTCTGAAGGGTGGTGACGTGCATAAAGGGATGCATGTCAGACCCATTATGCTTTGGAATTGTTGTTGGCCCTGGGTGTAAAGTAAAAGACTCACTGAAAAAATCTTCCTAAACTGACATTAGTAATAAATGCCTTAGGAGGAGAAATGCATAAAAGACACATAACATAATTATGTGATATTAGATATGGCAAGTGAAAAATGGCATTAGTGTATCTGCCTTTTGTTTTTTCTTTACATACAATAGAGATTTGAAGAATAGTATTTATTATTATTATTCATATATATATATATGCAGTATCTCACAAAAGTGAGTAATCCCCTAAGTGAAAATGTACAAATTGGGCCCAAAGTGTCAATATTTTTCGTACAGGGCGCAGGAGGAAGCTGTCACTCAGGAAGTCCCTGGTCTCTGTAGGGGGAAGCTATGACATGCATGCATTCGGAGCATGCGTGCTCCTTCATCAGGCACCTGTGGTCCGATGAGACCAAGATAAACTTATTTTGTTCAGATGGTGTCAAGCGTATGCAGCGACAACCAGATGAGGAGTACAAAGACAAGTATGTCTTGCCTACAGTCAAGCACAGTGGTGGGAGTGTCATGGTCTTGGGCTGCATGAGTGCTGCCATCACTGGGGAGCTACAGTTCATTGAGGGAACCATGAATGCCAACATGTACTGTGACATACTGAAGCAGAGTATGATCCCCTCCCATCAGAGACTGGGCCGCAGGGCAGTATTCCAACATAACAACCCCAAACACACCTCCAAGACAACCACTTCCTTGCTAAAGAATCTGAGGGTAAAAGTGATGGACTGGTCGAGCCAAACCTAAACCCTATTGAGAATTTGTAGGGCATCCTCAAATGGAAGGTGGAGGAACGCAAGGTCTCTAACATCCACTAGCTCCATGATGTCATCATAGAGTAGTGGAACAGGACTCCAGTGGCAATCTGTGAAGCTCTGGTGGATTTCCTGCCCAAGAGGGTTAATTCAGTGCTGGAAAATAATGGTGGCCACAAAAAATATTGACAATTGGACATTTTCAATTAGGGGTGTACTCAGTGTTGTTGCCCGTGGTTTAGACATTAATGGCTGTGTGTTGAGTTATTTTGAGGGGAAAGCAAATTTACACTGTTATACAAGCTATACACTCACTACTTTACATTGTAGAAAAGTGTAATTTCTTCAGTGTTGTCGCATGAAACGATATAATAAAATATTTACAAAATGCTGAGGGGTGTACTCACTTTTGGGAGATACTGTGTGTGTGTGTGTGTGTGTATATATATATATATATATATATATATATATATATAAAATATGTATACATTTACAATCTAAGAGAGAGGGTCAAGAGATACAAGCGGTAATAACTGTGGGGGATGTGCTGATGGAGAAAATAAATGTACAGTTTTTAGGTGGGGGCCAGATAGGATTCTCTAAAGAGATGAGTTTTCAGGGATTGTTTGAAAGTAGCAAAGTAGGAGATAGACAAATTGTGGTAGAGCATTCCAGAGGATGGGAGAGGCTCATGAGAAGTCCTGGAGGGAGATAGAGAGCAGGAGGTCATGAGAGGAGCGAAAAGAACAATTTGGTTGGTATTTTAAGACCAGGTTAGTGATGTTGCTGGGGGCCAGCTATTGTTAGTTTCTTTAATTTAATTTGTTGGTTAAGTGGCAGTGAATGGAGGAATTGGCAGAGGGGGGTAACAGACACCGAGCGGTTTGTAAGGTGGATGAGCCTGGCAGCAGCATTCGTGATGGTCTGAAGGGGGGATTGCCTATTTAGAGGTAAGCCAATGAGGAAGGAGTTACAGTAGTGAAGGCGACAGCTGAACAGGGAGAGGATTAGCTTTGTGGTGACATTGGTTAGGAAGGGGCATATCTTGGAGATGTTGAGGTAGCAAGCTCTGGACAGCAATTGGATGTAGCACACATATATCTTGTAAAAAAAAAAATTGTGACTGCCACCATTTTAGTCTTCATGGCGTTTGAAATTATAAAATGTTTTGTGGGGTTTTAATGCATTTTCATGCAAAAAAAAAAAGAACTTTTTTGTATGTGTGTGCAAAATGAAAATATTTTTGCTGACTATGTAGTGTGTTCAGTAAATGCAACAGCAGAAGTAGTGGGCTTTAATTTTACCCAAAATTGTTTAATTGGATGACGATAGGTTGCTGATGTATAAGGACCTTGTGGAGCCTGCAAGACATGTGGTTAATAATAATAATACATTTTATTTATAGTGCGCTTTTCATCAAATAATCTCAAAGTGCTACAAGTTCAAACAAAAAAAAAAAAAAAAAAATGAAACAATTTATACAAAGAAACACACATCTAAAGGAGGCAGAAGGTTTTGCTAGAAAGAAATGTCTTAAGACCATTTTTAACCACTTACAGACCGGACCATTTTGCTGGTCAAAGACCAGACCACTTTTTGCGATTCGGCACTGCGTCGCTTTAACTGACAATTGCGCGGTCGTGCGAGTTGTGGCTCCCAAACAAAATTGACGTCCTTTTTTTCCCACAAATAGAGCTTTCTTTTGGTGGTATTTGATCACCGCTGCGGTTTTTATTTTTTGCGCTATAAACAAAAATAGAGCGACAATTTTGAAAAAAACATATTGTTTTTTACTTTTTGTTATAATAAATATCCCCCAAAAATATATAAAAAAACATTTTTGTCCCTCAGTTTAGGCCGATACGTATTCTTCTACATATTTTTGTTAAAAAAATTGCAATAAGCGATTATTGATTGCTTTGCGCAAAAGTTATAGCGTTTACAAAATAGGGATAGTTTTATGGCATTTTTATTAATAATTTTTTTTTTTACTAGTAATGGCGGCGATCAGCGATTTTTATTGTGACTGCGACATTGTGGCGGACACATCGGACATTTTTGACACATTTTTGGGACCATTGTCATTCATACAGTAATCACTGCTATATAAATGCAGTGATTCCTGTGTAAATGATACTGGCAGTGAAAGGGTTAACCAGTGGGTGGCAGTGTAGGGGTTAAGTGTTCCTAGGGGTGTGTTACTAACTGTGGGGGGTTGGGCTTTAATTTAGTGAACACTGATCTCTGCTCCAATCACATGGAGCAGAGATCAGCGTCACTAGTTGCTAGGCAGAATGGAGAAATGCTGTTTACAACGGCATTTCTTCATTCAGCCGCTCCGTGAGACGATCACGGGTATGCCCGCGGCGATCGAGTCCGCGGGTCCCGCGACCGGACTCACGGGGGTCCCGACCAGCATGGGAGCGCGCCGGCGGCGGCACGCTCTAGGTGGAAGAGCTGCAAATTTAAAGGGACGTACAGGTACGCCCATTTGCCTGCCCATGCCATTCTGCCGACGTACATCGGCGTGCGCTGGTCGGCAAGTGGTTCAAACAGTCAATAAATTGAGGAACCTTCAAGGTGTCAGGTAGTGCATTTCACAGGCGTGGAGCAGCTGCACAAAAGACCCCGTCTCCCATTGTCCTGAATCTAGTTCTCTGTATTTGAAGAAGGTTTGAGTGAGTGGATCGGAGGGAACATGTTGAGTTTAATGGTTTGAGAAGTTCTTTAAGATAGGGAGGGGCGTATCTATGGATACATTGGTGTGTGAGGGGAGAAACCCTTGTACTCAATCCTGGCAGAGACTGGAACCCAATGCAGTGAGCAGAGAAAGGGAGTAATGTGCTCATGTTTCCACACTCTCATCAGGATCCTTGCTGCAGAGTTTTGGATGTACTGAAGCCTCTGCAAACTCTGGATAGGAATCCCAATAAGAAGTGCGTTACAGTAGGCAAGTCTGGAGGAGACAAAAGCATGAACCAGCTTTTTGGCATCTGAGAAGGAGAGAATGGAACGGAGTGTAGAGATGTTACGGAGGTGATAAAAAGAAGTCTTGCATAGATGAATTATGTGGACCTCAAAAGTGAGTTCAGAGTCCATTTTTACACCAAGATTTGTCACTATTGATGAAATAGGAATGTTAGAAAAGGTGATGCTGGTAATGGAAGATGATTTGGTCTGATGGGGGGTGCCAATCAGGATAACTTCAGTTTTAGAACTGTTTAGTTGAAGAAAGTTGTGCTCCATCCATACCTTTATCTCCTCCAGACAGGTGGTGAGTACTGATAAGGATGACTGTAAAGATGGAGTTTCAGCTGTTGCATTTACATATAGCTGTGTGTCATCAGCATAGCAGTGGAACAAAATTTTGTGGCGGCTGATAATTTGGCCAAGGGGGGCAAGATAGAGCATAAAAAGGATGGGGCCAAGAGCTGACCCCTGGGGACATCACACGTGACTGTATGTGGATTTGATTTGTAATGACTCAGAGAAATTGATTCTGTCCGGTTTGTTAGGTATGATTTGAACCAACTGAAAGCTGTTTCATTTAATCCAGTGATATGATGGAGCTGGTTTAAAAGCATACCATGGTCAACAGTATCGAATACAGCAGAAAGGTCCAGGAGGATGAGGAGGGATGGAGAGCCAGCATCAGATGCTATAGGGAGATAATTTGTAACTCTGACAAGGGCAGTCTCTGTACTGTGAGCAAAGCGGAAACCTGACTGAAATTTTTCAAAAAGGTTATTATGTTTAAGATGGTGCTGAAGGTAAGTAGCAACGGCTTTCTCAAGTACTTTTGATATGAAAGGGAGATTGGACATAGGCCTATAATTGGAGAGGTCTTCCGGATCAAGAGTGGGTTTATTAAGCAATGGTCTAATAATGGCATTTTTTTAAACGGGGGGAACGTGGCCAGTTTGAAGGGAATGATTTATAACAGCGATATTCAGAGGACTCAGGACAGTGATATTCATTTTTACCAGAGATGTTGGGAAGGGGTCCAGGGAACAAGTGGAGGGTTTCATCTTCCTGACAATATGCTGCACCTCTTCTGATGACACCTCAGGAAAACAATTTAGGAGTTGGGAGCCGGTATATGTTGGAGGGAGGACCAGAAAGGGCAGGACGAATATGTGTGATTTTTTTTGATGTAAAAAAATCCATAAATTTATTGCACTGCTCTTCTGTAATTGAAGTAAAAGGAGGGAATTTTGGTTTAAGAAGGTGATTTAGAGTAGAGAAAAGCCGCTTAGAATTTCATGGACTGTTTCTGATGACATTGGAATAAAACTGTGATCTTGCCTTCTTGAGGAACTGTGCATATTTTAGTCGTTGCTCCCGATAAATTTGTTTATGGACAGTAAGGCCATATGCTTTGAAATGCCGCTCAAAGACCCGCCCTGCTACCTTCATCTTACGAAGCTCATCTGTGAACCAGGGAGCTGAGCAGGTGAAAATGACTGTTCTTGTTTTAACAGGGGCATGGAGGTCCAAGAGGCTGCTAAGTTGACTGTTGTAATAATCCACTGCTTTGTCGGCTGATGAAAAATGTGTGGAAAGATGATGAAAATCTGCTGCCAAAAGTTCTGGGTTTATGTTTTTTTATGTTTCTGAAACAGATATTCCACTTATGCTTGTAGAAGCTAGATGTAGATGGCAAATCCATGGAAATGGCCTTGTGATCAGACACACCTAGGTCATACATCTGCAGGTTGGTAAGAGGAGAAGAATTTGTAATGACCAGATCCAAGGTATGTGTAGGCACATCAGCAAATTGTTTTAAATTAAAGCAATCCAATAGATGAAGAAATTCAGCTGAAAAACAGCAAGAGGGAGTGTCAACGTGGATGTTCATATCACCGAGGATTATAACGTCAGCAGAGGATGTGCAGAAAGTTCTGAGAATATTTGACATCTCAGTGATAAATAATGGGTTTGGTTTTGGAGGTTGATAAATGAGGAGGAACAACACAGGGGAAGGGGACTTACATTTAAATGCAAGGCATTCAAATGAAGACAATTCGGTAATGGTTGTATAGATAGCTATGATGGATAACTAATAGGCCACACCACACCCTGTGCTGCGAGCTTTTTGCAGGGGAAAACTCTAATTTAAAGAGGAAAATGTATTTGGTTGGTGCCAGGTCTCTGTAATACACATATAGTCCAGACAATTATCCAGGATATGGTCATGAATGAGACAGGATTTGTTTGCAATAGACTGTGCATTTAAAAGTTCAATTTTGCTACTTGATGATGATACAAATCTTTGCACCGGCCATAGCAGACTAAAATCCACACCACGTTTCCCATTCAGCTCACTGAGAGGTGTTACCATAGAAACGTCCAAACCACATGTCTGTTGGGAGAGAGTACTCTGTTGACGCGTCTGCGAAGCGACAATTCGCGTTAATGGCCTGAGAGCCAGGATGGTATAGCTTGTCTGCGAACAGAAAAACTTTCTGTGGGAACTTCTATGAATGTAGTGCAGACGACGAAGAAGCCCTAATTGTTTAATCACTGCAATACACTGAGTGAAAAAAAAGCTACTGAGATTTATCAACTGGTTAACGGAGTAGCTCAACATAGTGATGGTGCCGACAGCGGCATAGAAAAAGTGCAGGTAGTTTTTAGCTACGTGGCCAGAATGCTAGCTACAAGGACTTTCAACTCTGCAGCAGCGGCGATAGATGGTTTCAGGCTTCCCAAATGTGCTTCATAATGGCATGAACAAGCTGAGCCCAGCCAATTTCAGGGAGTCTCCAGGCTAATATTTTGCTTTTTCTTGCTTTTGACTCAAAGGCTACTTAATAGCTATCCAAAAAGGTCCAAGATTTAGAGGTGCATATAGCAAACTGCCTTCCTTCTCTCTACTCAGTATGTCCCGTCTTACATGCACACTATGTGCTGATCCTATATCTGGTTATAAGATGTCATTCTTTTACAGTTCTTTCCTAGTGACGGGGGGTCTCACCATCCCTTCTTTAACCGCACAACCTCTCACTTTACACTTTGCATCCACATTCATCAATATTGAGTCACAATTACATCAATATTCTATATCGCACTGTTCTCCAGAATGTGTAAAGTCATATAAGCCTACAGTCTGACTATTAGTCAAGCAGGCGATCTGCTGCAAACTTTAAGGGATATGCCCAAGATGTTCGAAAGTAATATGTTCATATATCTCATTGCTCTGTTCAGTCCAGCAGTGGTGCAAGGGAATAACAAAACCACTCACCCCCTCTTACTTCCGCTCCACTCCTCCAGGGCTCCAGGCAATTCCTCTCAGTTGCTACTTTGTAGCAGCTTTTCTGCTGCAGCTCCGACCACTTTACTGATTAGGTCCAGTAAAACGAGGTATGTGTGAGGACCGTAGGGAAGATCTCCTGCACTACAATCCGGGCAGCTGACTATCCCCAAACAATTTAAGACACTAATGGCTATGGCTGTGTGATACTCCACTCGAGAAGCGGCGAACAGACAGTGCAAGCATCCTCTCCAGTGTGTTCCTCACCCTGTTCCATGCACTAGCAAAAAAATGGTTGATCTTTGCCACTTGAATCCTAGGGCCAGGCTGTACCTAGTAACTTTTTTCTGCCTAAAGCTGGACACACACTATACAATTTCTTTAGAATTTTTCCTTTAGATTTACCAAAACCATATAATATGAGGTCAAACCTAAACCCTTTTAATTTGTATGCAATCAGGCATGCCCTTGCACTACATAGTTGAAGATGAATCTTAAGGAAATCTAACAACAAAAGGTGTATAGTGTGTATCCAGCTTAAGTCTGGATTAAAGGATAACTTTAACTTTGGTTTAATAAAGCCCACCACCCCCTAAATGCAGGTAGTCTAGTCTTATACTTGCCTTCAGCCTCGATCCAGCAATCGTACATGTTCCTATCCAGCTCCTCTTCATTCCACACATGTGCACTGTGGCCCATTCATTTCTAATTGTAGCTGTCCTAAAACCCCCATTCCTTTGGCAGTAAACACCACCTCTTATTATTACACCCTCAAATGCCAATGACTGTACTTCTCAATTAAGTTTATTTCAGCTTCAGGAGGGCACAGCACTTATCCTCAGCTTGGAATGATTTGCTGTGGGATATCATAACACTTAAAGAGGAAGTAAACCCTGATGGGTTTACTTCCTCTTTTTTTCCCTGCAAAGGTAAAGCATAATGGACTACTATGCATCGCATAGTAGCTCATTATGTGTCACTTACCTGACACAGGAGCCAGCGAAGTCGCCGCTGTCCCCTGTAGTCCGCCGCATCCATGTTGCTGGTGGCGTCTCGCAGCTCCGACGAATCACAGCGGCGCAGCCGCGATGACGTCACTCCCGCGCATGCGCACGGGAGTCACGTCTCGCAGCTCCGCCGCTGCCATACGGCGAAGCCGCGATGACGTCACTCCCGCGCATGCGCACAGGAGTCGACAAATTAGGCAAATCCATTCTTGGATTTGCCGCATTTAGTGCGCCTGCGCGCCGCTGTCTACGGCGCATGCGCCGTAGACAGCGGTGCCCATTTTCGGGCAAATATCTCCTAAACCATATAGGTTTAGGAGATATTGCTTGGACCTACAGGTAAGCCTTAATCTAGGCTTACCTATAGGTCCAAGTTGTTTGGAAGGGTTTACTTCCTCTTTAATATTTGTAGTCAGTGGAGGATTTCTACATAGCCATTATAGACCATAACCTATGGAGGCAGGGTTTCCAAGGGAAGCATGCAGCCATCCAACACATCATGTTGCTGACTACCAGTAATGCTGCGTATACACGACCAGACTTTTTGACATACTAGGTCCGACGGACTTTCGGCAGAGTTCTGATGGACTTTCTGAATGAACAGGCTTGGCCACACACAATCACACCAAAGTCCAACGGATTAGAATGTGATGACGTACGACCGGACTAGTATAAGGAAGTTCATAGCCAGTAGCCAGACAAGCATACAGACGAGTGGATTTCTCCATAGGAACTGGGTCCGGTGGAGTTCCAGCGGAAAAATTTGAAACGTGCTATTTATAAAGTCCGCCAGATTTTTGGACAGCAAAGGTCCGATGGAGCCCACACATGATCGAAATTGTCCAACGGATTTGTTCCGTCTGACCTTTGCTGTCGAAAAGTCTGGTCGTGTACGCGGCATTACACATTCCCATAGATTGCAAAAACATTTAGGCTGCCACTCTGCCTTCCAGGGAAAGCTTTCTGGGTCCTCATAAAATAACATACTTACAGATCATCAGCTCTAGATCTATACAATTTGAACCAAACTACTAGTAAGCAAGTGTTCTAGATGTAGATATGCAGAGGCAGACTTGGGTATATATTTTTCATCCCTTGCACTCCCAGTCTTTGGTTTGATTTGGTTTATGTGGCTATATCATAGGGTATTTTTTTTCTTGACATTAGATTTCTGTTGCATTTTGTAAGGTGAATACAAACAATGCCAACACGAAATACAATCGCTAAGTAAGAGAGGGAGTAAAACCATTGCAAAGCAGCTAAAAGCGACCACAGCAAAAGGGAGATGTCAAATTATTGAGCTTAAACAGAAACTTTTCCCAACCATAAAATCCATGGTTCTAAGTTTTTACACAGGTAGGATACATGTCGCGTCACAGAGCCAGTAGGGCATCATTTTTTTTTCATACTAAAGCTAACAAATTTGCTGGGAAGGAGGCCAATATAGTTTGACGAGTGTTTCAATCAAACCTGACTGTCAGTTTTTCGGATGGAACTAAACAAAAGATCAGTGTTAGTTTATGAGCAGTTATATGAACAGACATTCTTCTGTTTACCTCCATCTAGGCCCGAAAAAAAATTAAAAAGTTTTGCATCCTTTTCTTTTTTTTTTTCGAGCCTAAACATAACTCTGATTAGAGGTAGAAGGATGTAAATGGACACCTGCCCATTGAGCTAAGATGGGTATTTTACAAGAAATCTGAAAAAAATGGACACATCGGTTCTGCTTTGATCTGTTCATGGATCCCGTGCTGATCAGCATGCCTGACACCCATGTGAAAGGGCCCCTAGGGCTGCAGGGTGAAGCTGGTTACACATTATACAACTTTTGTTGATTTCCTTTAGATTTACCTTCAACGATGTAGTGAAAGGGCCTGTCTGATTGCATACAAATTGAAAGTGTTTAGGTTTAACCTCATATTATATGGTTTTGTTAAATCTAAAGGAAATAAATCCAAAGAAAATGGTATAGTGTGCATCAAGCTAAACTGCAGCCCTGCTTGTAGGTTTTAACTAAACTACATACTGGTTTGTCCTTATCAGCATGTTTTCCGCAACCTTAAATAACTGGATCGTGTTGTTTAGTAACGTTTTTAAATCTTAGAACTCTTCATGAGGACAGTGCTCTGCAAAGCAATTTAACCTTTGTTATTCACAATTTGGTGTTCTGTGACTTGCAGGAGACATAAACACCTTCAGTAAACAAGTCACAGGCAAGGAGATTTAATTGGACTAAATCCATACACTTGGCTTTATCCAATTATCATTTATCCTTCACTTATGAAGTGATTATTCAGACACGTATATATGTGAAACATGGTTCACTAATCCCAAGAGTTCCCACGTGCAGCTGGTAATCTGTTTCATTTCCTTGGTCTTCATCTGTCCTGAAGTCCTATTTTCGTGATGTGCTAACATCAGAGATGTATTTTATTTGGCTGTACAGATCCTGCAGGTACTTTCACATTGCACAAATCATTTTGGCCTTTACTTCAGAAGCTTCTGACACCTGTGATAAAGAGCCAGAGTAGCTCTATATCTCTTCCCCTAAATCCCGTATTACTGCAAAGGTTCACCTTCACTTTGCAGTAAACATTTCTCACTCATGTAAAAGTTCGGACTATAGTATACAGACATGGAGAATGCTGAGAGTCAGGAAACAAAAAAAAAGAGATTTGTTATATTCTGAAATCACAAATTCTTTACACCATAATGCATCCATAATTCATCCATGGGCTTGTGTCTAGGACAGCCCATAGATTTCCTATAGACTTGCATATGAAGGCATAGTCTGCTTGATGAACAAAAGACTGTTAAAGAAGTACTTTGGTCCAATTTCCAGATTTCTCCCCCGCTGTCCAGCAGATCTAGGGTTGTGCTGCTGTTGCATATGTCCCATGCCACCATTTTTGCTCCTGACATCATTGGGTGCCTCCTCTGGTCCAGGCTGGCCATTCTAGCTTAGGCAGGAAAAGTAAAGTAACAAACACAGAAAAAAACACTTTTTGCCAATTTACAATGTAGAGAGAGGAGGAACATAAGGGTTTTTTTTTTCTCCCAAGCACCCTTATAGTTACCATGGCCTTTGAAAAGTGAATTGATGATAGTGACATATGTTGCTGTGCACTTTTCTGCAGAGGCTTTCAAGCTCAAAATGGTAGGTAAAATCTCGATCCCTCCTGTCTTTGCCTTTCCTGGGAATAAAATGCTTAGTACACATGATGAGAAAATCAGATAAAAAATACCACTTTCAAAGGGACCATCTGATGATTACAGGCCTTGAAATCGTATTTTCCACATTTTGTCATGTTACAACCAAAAACGTAAATATATTTTATTGGGATTTAATTTGATAGACCAACACAAAGTGTCACATAGTTGTAAAGTGTAAGTAAAATGATAAATGTTTTTCAAATGTTTTTACAAATATCTGAAAAAAGTGGTGTGCATTTGCATTCAGTTCCCCTGAGTCAATACTTTGTAGAACCACCTTTCGCTGCAGTTACAGTGGCAAGTCTTTTTGGGGATGTCTCTACCAGCTTTGCACATCTAGAGAGTGAAATTTCCACCCATGTTTCTTTGTAAAATACCTCAAGCTCTGCCAGATTGGATGGAGAGCATCTGTGAACAGCAATTTTTAAGTCTTGCCACAGATTCTCAATTGGATTTAGGTCTAGACTTTCACTGAGCCATTGTAACACATGAATATGCTTTGATCTAAGCCATTTGATTGTTGCTCTGGCTGTATGTTTAGGTTCATTGTCCTGCTGGAAGGTGAACCTCCGACCTATTGTCAAGTCTTGTGCAGACTCTTAACAGATTTTCTTCTAAGATTGCTCTGTATTTGGCTCCATCCATCTTTCCATTAACTCTGACCAGCTTCCCTGTCCCTGCTGAACAGAAGCATCCCCACAACATGATGCTGCCACCACCATGTTTCGCGGTGGGAATGATGTGTTCAGGGTGATGTACAGTGTTCGTTTTCCACCACACATAGCATTTTGATTTTGGGCCAAAAAGTAAAATTTTAGTCTCTTCTGATCAGAGCACCTTCTTTCATATGTTTGTGTCCCCCCATATGGCTTCTCGCAAACTTCAAAAAACTTTGTATGGCTTTCTTTCAACAATGACTTTCTTCTTGCCCCTCTTCCATAAAAGCAAGATTGGTGAAGTGCACGACTAATCGTTCTTTGGACAGATTCTCCCATCTGAGCTGTGGATCTCTGCAGCTCCTCCAGAGTTACCATGGGCCTCTTGGCTGCTTCTCCGATTAATGCTCTCCTTGCCCGGCTTGTCAGTTTAGGTGGACCGCCATGTCTTGGTAGGTTTGCAGTTGTGCCATAATCTTTCCATTTTCAGGTGAAGGATTAAACAGTGCTCCATGAGATGTTCAAAGTTTGGGATTTTTTTTTTTATAACCTAATCCTGCTTTAAACTTATCCACAACTTTTTCCCTGACCTATTTAGTGTGTTTGTTGGCCTTAATGATGCTGTCTGTTCACTAAGGTTCTCTACATCCATAAAGTTAGTGACCAGATATATCAGAAAAAAAAAAAAAAATCTAATTGAAAGATGGTGACAATATGACACCCATAGTGCAGTTGAAGAGCGACATAATGCTAGGTGTGGTGTAAGCAGGACAGATAACAAAACATATTTTTTGTGGTAAAGTAATAGTTAACAACCTTGTACAACCTTGTACAAAGAACCATTATAAAATGTAGAAAACCAAGGAACAATCATGTCAGTCATCCACTGAAAGATATTGTATCCACGGCTGCCAAGTTTTTTCAAACTTAGCTTGATTTTTATGGAAGGTACGTTAGCTTATCATTGATCACGATCCAATTAAATTTTTGTTTCAATTAGTCAAGTTTGACTATGAGTTGGTTCCAACATCACACAATAGCTATTCTGGCTACTAGTATCATATGGGAAATCAATTTTTTCCTTGTTTTAGGAATATCATCACCTGATTTTTGAAAGCGCAAACTCTTTCTGTGACCGAGCGAATTGGATTGAATGTCCTAATCCAAGACTTTATCACTTTGGGGCAGTGCCACCACAAATAAATTATAGAGCCTATTGGGCCACATTACCAAAAACACTGGAGGAGGCATATTCAACTTAGCTATTCTGGGACCATATGCCAGCGTAGTAGTGTCTTGTACTATAGTTAGATTCAATTAAAAGTTTGTTTATTGATATTATTGACAAGTTATACATGACATCCTGCCAGTCAGTTGGGTCCCACTGGACGTTAAGATCTCTTTCCAAATGTTCCATATAGCTGAGCTTATTGTCTGACATTGATAACAGATCAAATAATAGTGAATTGTGGCCCTTCACTGGGTGCCTAGGTTTGCAGAAACTCTCAAATTAGGTTCAGGCGAAAAGGCCAAGTTTTTTTTTTTTTTTTTTTTTTTTAAGTTTTTGAATTTTCGTAACTTTAGTAACCTAATGGTTGTCTATATGAGAATAGCATGCAAAATGCAAAACAAAAGGATAATTTGTCTGATATTCTTACTGTGTGCACAAGGCTTAAGAGGTACGTATCACCTTTGTGAGATCTGCTTTGGAAGATGAGTCGTTCATCATTGTGGAGTGCAAGAAATCAACTTTTCCCTTGATATTGACACTTTTATGAGGCTCATTATGGCAGGAACAACCCTAAAGTTCTGGAGCTTTGTTAGATTTCATTAGCTACCCGTTTTCTCCATGTAGTAGGAGATGAGAGAGCTATTTGTGAACTACTATTAAATGTATCAAATCAAATAGAAAAGTATGCTTTTACTTTTAGGCCCCTTTCACACTAACGTCCCGTTCAGGCCCGCCTGTCAGTTTTTCAGGCGGACCTGAACGGGTGCTCCATAGAGCTCTATGGAGCGTCGGATGTCAGCGGTGACATGTCCGCTGACATCCGACCCGCTCCGATCCGAAAAAGTGTGACGGAGGAAAAAGCTATTTTTCCATCCGTCTGCGGATCGGATCGGGTGACGACGGGCACTGCGGTCCGTCGTCATCCGATCTCCCATAGGGGAGAGCGGCGCTGTGACAGGTCCATCCCTGCACAGTGTGCGGAGACAGACCTGTCATCTCCCTGCTCAGCGGGGATCGGCGGAGTGATCCCCGCTGAGCAAACGGACATCCACGGGGCGGATCAGAACTGATCCGCCCCGTGTGAAAGGACCCTTAGTAGGTCCTGGATTTATTATTACAAATATGAGAACACTGTTTAGCAGTGATGTTCCATACCATTTCAAATGTCTAAATAATTTCCAAATAATAAAAAATAATATAACTATATGCATAACTAATACATAGTTAACTTTTCTGTCCGCTTCCACTGTGATGCCTTTTTTGACAAATCTAGAAAGGTGCAGCATTGAAATGTCATTCTTTAAATTACATAGAGGTAGTTGACATTTTATGCTCACCTTTATCTATTGTCTGCCTTGTGTTTTCCTCATTAAAATGGAGATTATTTTGTACTTTTAGTTATTGACAAATTGCTTTACTGGCAAACAACATCTCCCGCAGTGAGGACCTGGTGTTTTGGGAGTTATGCATTTTCTAACACTCCAAGTAAACAGATGCTATTGCTTTAGTGCATAAC
Source organism: Lithobates pipiens (assembly GCF_037356315.1). Taxonomy (NCBI): domain Eukaryota; kingdom Metazoa; phylum Chordata; class Amphibia; order Anura; family Ranidae; genus Lithobates; species Lithobates pipiens. The sequence goes on along the minus strand of NW_027507758.1, from coordinate 531,997,640 downwards.
AGGCCGGTCACATGTCAATCCAGCATTAAAACGTGTAAATATTGAAAAAAATGAAATATGCCTGTGGAAAATGTCTTACTGCTGATAGTATACAATTGAATATAGAAAATGATGGATATAGCCTTGTGCAATGTACACAGGGGCAGGGAGTGGCTTGATCTTCCATATTGGCTATATACTGTACCTGTATAATAAGTATGATTTTGTTTTTGCAGATGCCGATGAGGTAAATCCTTCCTTGGCATATTAAAGCTAGCCATTAACATCAGACAACAGAAAAATACAAAAAAATTACAAGCATCTGCAGCACACCATTATAAGCATTTATTTGTCATGGAGTAAAACATATGTAATGTTAAGTGCGTAGAACCTGACAATTTAATTATTTGATACCAGTATATTTATTAAATACAATAAAAATAATCTAAACCTAAAAGGTTGTAATCTTGAAGCTGATTAGGCAGCTCATTATATTATTTTTATGTTTTTCCATCAACTATGAGATATATATATATATAGATAGACAAATCTAGCAGAGAAGGGCCCACACCTGAGATTTTGAGCTAGTTGCACACCCCGTAGCCATATTTGGAAAAACGAAAGAAAAATTCCCCATGGGGTTTTGAAGCAGCAACAAAAGGACCAATTACTTGTTGAAAATTATTAGGTTTATTAACCAATCCACTTCTGAGGTTCCATTATGATACAACAGGATTTTTTAAATAGTTATTTATTTAAAATATGAGCTCTGGTATACATAGTGCAGAAAGGTAGATACAAGGAAACATATACCGTACATTGTATTACACGACATTTATACAGTAAATAGTTATTTGAAAGTATAATCCCTACAATGTAAATTGCATGACCTTTAACATTAAATACTATGCATTTTGACCTTTGGGAATTAATAGTCTTCCTCAGGGGGTTTCAGAAAATTTCTGTAATAATATCAAAGAACAAACAGAGTTATATATTTAATACAGTTCATATTAAATTGCTTGATAATACCGAACAGCAAAGAAAAGATGTTTTATAGTTATCCAATCTATAGTAGATTGGGTAACTATAAAACATCTTTTCTTTGCTGTTCGGTATTGTCAAGCAATTTAATATGAATTTTTTTTAAATATATAATAATTGGTACTTCTGTTGCTGCTTCACAACCCCATGGGCAATTTTTGTTTCCTTTTTTCCTCCTTCTTTCTTTCGTTTTTCCATATATATATATATATATATATATATATATATATATATATATATATATATATATATACAAATATAAAAATAATCCACATGTTTTATTTGCAAAAAGTGAAACATCCTTTAAGTGTGTGTATACCCAAAACATTTTTTTTTTTTTTTATTGAATAGCAGGGAAAGGTTAGAAACCATCTCAGTTATTACTGCTAGGGCTCTATTAAAAAGTTTAAAGGAAAATCAGGGAAACAGACAACCATATAAACGTATTTTTTCCACGTTCATTACCTTTTTCTGTGCTGTATTAAAAGAGTTGTAAACCCTTGTGGTTTTTCACCTCCATGCATTCTATGCATGGAGGGGAAAAACCTCTTGTAGTGCACCAGCCCCTCAGAGCCCCCCTTTTACTTACCTGAGCCCGATCATTCCTGTGACGGTGATGAGTACAGCAGGTCATCCGGTGTCCTGATTGGATAGATTGATAGCAGCATAGCCATTGGCTCCTGCTGCTGTCAAATCCAATGATGCGGGAACCGGGGGGCGGAGCTGAGTCCTGCTACCTGTATCAATGGACGCAGCAGCAGGACATGGGAGCCCCGAGTGAGAGCGCTTCTTTAACGTGGCACTTGAGAAGAGGAGGAGCCAGGAGCGCTGCTGAGGGACCCCAGAAGAGGAGGATGGGGCCACTCTGTGCTAAACCAACTGCACAGAGGAGGTAAGTATGACATGTATGTTTACAAAAAAAAACGGACGTTTACATTTCCTTTAAATTGGCTTGAATTGTTATTGTTTTGCAGTAGGCTGACTTCTGGTGGCTGTTCTGGGCCACTACAACCTGTTTGCTGTGATTTTGGTTTCTCCTTATGTCCACCCCTCCTGTTTAGTTCTAGTATGTTTAGTCCTGTCTAGACTCTCCCCACTTCTTTCATGTTCCTTTAGACGGTGTTCATTATTTACAGAGACAAGGTTCAGGAAAGTCATTGTCATTTCACAATTCAAAAGACTGGAAAAACATCCTCTAGTCAAGTGCAACTAGCTGAAGCAAAATAGTTTTTGGTTTAACTTCTGTGTCTAATTGAAGAGTTAAGCTGTCTATGGATTATGCAAACCAACATGTGTGGTAGCCGCTTGGGTTGTATGGGAATGAAGTGCTGGCCAGGAAGGGGGCTTGTCTATGGTTCAGGCAATAGTAGAGAATGATAGTTGTCCTGAGAGCCACACATCAAGTCAAAGCCTTCTGTGTGTTAGTGAATGGCACTCTCAGCCTGGACCCCTGCCAGGCCACGGAGTCAGCGTGTTTCAGTCTGCCCACCTGAGCTTACTCATGAGGATGGCCATGATTCCCATGAGTAAGCTTCGGTGGGCAGAGTGAAATGCTTTGAGAGCCTGATGCGGTGAGGGTCCAGAATGAGATTGCCATTAACTACCACACAGAAGGCTTTGACCTGATGTGCGGCTTCCGGGACACCTATCACTCTCTACTATTGCCTGTGGATTATGCCAAGTGAGCTGGCACCCATACTATCTGGACAGACTGGGTCTAAGGAGGTTTGTCAATGCATAAAGTGGCATTTGAAACAGAACATTCTTTCTTTCCCTACTTGATGTACAAAAATTTTTAAAAAAATAACAGTTTTACCCTTGTCTGTTGCTTTTAGAGAGTTTCCCCTCATTTCCTGTGCTGGGATGAACCTTTTAACCAGATAAGAAGTGAAGGAAACTCTATTAATGGCACCTCCAACAGAAGTAATCTCTGACAAATGTTCTAGTCCTTCCCCACTCTGAAGCTAAAAAATGGGTTTTGACTATAGACACTGTGATATGTGAGGATGCATATTCTTCCAGTAACACAAAAGAAACCCAGTTGTGAATTTTTCAATCAAGCATTTATAACAACTTGTAAAAATGTTCTTTTTGTATACCCATGAGACATCACAGTCTAACGTGTGAGCTGATAGCAGTCTCCGCTAAGATGATGTTACATGTGCTGTCTTCACATTTTCAGGTCGTTCGTGGTTTTTACACTTTAAGCTATATTAATAATAAATATCATAATAAATAATTTGAACATGAAAGAAAAGGGCCTTGCTGAACCTTGCACACCTCTTTTTGTTTTATACTGTATATTTGCGATAAGCATATAAATAGCATTATCACCCATAAAAAGTGCCCTAAAACACTCACAAATATGTCACCATTCGGTTAGTGCTCGCCTTATACATTTCTTATTGTTGATCCAGGCACAGGCGTTCATGATCATATTATTGTACCATAGGCATAAAACCTCGTGCTGAGTTTGTATTAGTCTTTTAGGGTCATTTAAAAAAAAAAAAAACGATCTCAACTCCTGTTCCCTTTCTATCTACATAACTAAGCTGGACGCTTGTGAATTTACCAGTACTACATGATGGGCATTAAATAGTCAGTTGTGCACTTTAAAAACGTCAGTCCCGCAGGGTTTTGTCCCCTAATGACCAGACCATTTTTTGCAATACGGCACTGCGTTAGGTTAACTGACAATTGTGCAGTCGTGCGACGCTGTACCCAAATAAATGTCTTTTTTTTTTTACCTCCACAAATAGAGCTTTCTTTTGGGGGTATTTGATCACCTCTGCGGTTTTAATTTTTTGCGCTATAAACAAAAAAAAAAGAGCGTCAATTTTGGGGAAAAAAAAACTATATTTTTTACTTTCTGCTATAAAACACATTCAATAAAAAAAAATTTAAAATCGAATTTCTTCATCAATTTAGGCCAATATGTATTCTGCTACATATTTTTAGTAAACAAAATACCTATAAGCGTATATATAGATTGGTTTGCGCAAAAGTTACCGTGTCTACAATCTATGGGATATTTTTATGGAATTTTTATTTTTTTACTAGTAGCAGTGATCCGCGATTTTTAGCAGGACAGCGACATCGTGGCCGTCAAATTGGACACCTAACTGACACTTTTGTGGGGACCAATGACATTATTACAGTGATCAGGGCTAAAAATATGCACTGTTACTGTACTAATGACACTGGCAGGGAAGGGGTTAACACCAGGGGTGATCCAAGGGTTAAATGTGTCCCTACGGAGGACTTGCTAACTGTCTGGGGGTTGCTATGACTGGGTGTAGACAGAGATCCGTGCTTAGCAGGAACACAAAATCTCTGTCTTCTCCCCTGTCAGAACGTCAATCTGCCTTTTTACATAGGCAGATCGCCATTCTGCCACACTCGGGAACAATCGCGGTTGGCTGGTGGACATGAGGTCTGCCAGACCAGCTGACTTGCTCCCCCTCTGTCCAATTAGCATGTGATCACGCCTCCAGCCCCCTAGTGACTATTGCACAAAATGACATACAGGTACGTGATTTTGCGCAATAGAGCCAACCGGCTGAAGTACATGTATGTTAGGCGATCGGCAAGTGGTTAAAACGATACTAAACCAAGAAGTGCAGAAACCAAAAATTCATGATTCATTTGGCTGAAAATCAGAACCAAAATGGACATTTGTTTGTTTTGTTTTTAAATTGAATTAATGTGGCTGGCGATTTTGCACTGCAGTCAATAGGACACAATTTTGCATTTAGGTCAGTGGGGTGAGATTTTGCTTTGAAATCAGTGGGATGTGATTTTGCATTGAAGTCGTGGGACGCAATTTAGCATTGAAGTCGGTGGGACGCAATTTAGCATTGAAGTCGGTGGGACGCAATTTAGCATTGAAGTCGGTGGGGTGCGATTTTGCATTGAAGCCGGTTGGGGCGTGATTTTGCATTGAAGCCGGTGGGGCGCGATTTTCCATTGAAGCCGGTGGGGCGCGATTTTGCATTGAAGCCGGTGGGGCGCGATTTTGCATTGAAGCCGGTGGGGCGCGATTTTGCATTGAAGCCGGTGGGGCGCGATTTTGCATTGAAGCCGGTGGGACGCGATTTTGCATTGAAGCCGGTGGGACGCGATTTTGCATTGAAGCCGGTGGGACGCGATATTGCATTGAAGCCGGTGGGACGCGATTTTGCATTGAAGCCGGTGGGACGCAATTTTGCATTGAAGCCGGTGGGACGCGATTTTACATTGAAGTCAATATGGGGTGTTTTTGCGGGGGATGTAGCACGCCATTATCGGCACTTTTTTTGCCAATAGCATAAATTTTCGACTGAGTTTGTGGCAGCCAATATATCGGGGCATCCCTAGTTGATTTCCATAATACAGTCACATAAATGATATACTGTATATCATGCCATTGTATTTCTAAAAATAAGTACCTTATTCCTGCAGTGCTGTTAGGTGGTCACATGATCTTTCCCTGTTCTTTGGCATCTGCAGGGAAGGATCCTTGGGAGGGGCTTCTATTACTCTCCTGATGTATGCGCTCTCCACTGTGGGTCTGTGTCTGCACAGCCCTGATTGGTGCTGTGTCAGTCAGATGGCTAAAAAAAAGTTTCAGAAGAGCAATTTAAATTAGATTATAAATATCATAACTCCCTATAAATCTTCATTGAACAGCAAATGTGTATTTTTTGTGCATTAATAGTTTGTAAGCCGATTCAAAGATGACTCACACTACTGTTTATTTTGTTCAGATAACATCTGCACCCAAGGTTTTTTTTTTTTTACAGGTATTGGCAACTACATTTGACATATTTTGTTACTGATTTATATTAACAGTAAGCTTTTCTGTTTGTAGTTTATGTAAATCAGAATACTTTGTCCCGCCTCAATAGTGTTTACTAATAGGAAGCCAGAGTGGAAGGGGTGGGGGTGTCATTTGCCACTGTGTAAATGCCCACATGCGTGACTCTAAAGTCATGTGGGCTGCACAGATGAGAAAAGGAGGAAGTGAACTGAAACTGGAGCATGCTCATTAGGGGACACCAGCTGGTCTACACAATCTCAGCCTGCAGTGGGGACACACAGAAGATGGGAGGGACAGCCGAAGGCAGGATCAACCAGATATTTTTCACTTTACCCAAAACAAATGCTTTAGTGGTTTTCTAATTATGAACACTCTTATATAGCATGTAATGAGAGTTTTTTTTATAGTCTGGTTTTATTGACACTTTAAGTGATCTTTTACAGTAGGATCTAAATATACTTTAGACTATCAGAGCCCAGCTTACCTATTGCTGATGAGCTTAAAAAAGTTCCAAGAAACTGTCCTCTATGCTGGGAAGACCTTCTGTATGTACACAAAGCACGTTGTGCTTAAACTAAATGTTAACCCAGTGCTTTGAAATTACACTGTATATCATGCATGCATAACTTGTCAGCATGGTGTGAGTTTCAAAACAGTAAAACTCCATTCCACAACTTTTTTTTGTTTTATGTGGTCACTTTGCCACTTTAGCACAATTTTTATGTCTGCAGAACCAGGGCAGTGGTGGACAAGGAGAAGCCATTGATCATTTTCTGACTCTTGTCAGATAATTTTATGAACTTATAGATTACATTTTTTTTTTTTTTTGCATGGATTCCTCATGACAAATATGCATATACAGTAAATTAGGAAAAAGTTTACATTGGGTTTTAATGCAGAAAAAAAAAAAGATAAAATGGGCTGGTGCCAACAGTGACACACCTCCGTCCCCATAACACAAACAACAAAAACAAGATTTCGCCCTGGGACTTTATATGAGGTGAGCATAACTTGACCAATAAATAACAAGAGTAAACATGGTCTCAAGATTTATTAAAGCGGGAGTCCACCGGGACTACGTGTTTTTTTTTTTTTTTTTAAAAAGCCAGCAGCTACAAATACTGCAGCTGCTGACTTTTAAAATAGTGACACTTACCTGTCCAGCGTGCCCGCGATGTCGGCACCCGAAGCCGATCTCTAGATCGTCTCTCGGGTCCTGCCGCCGCCATCTTGGGTATGGGAATCAGGAAATGGAGCCTTTCGGCTTCATTTCCTGGTTCCCTACTGCGCATGCGCGAGTCGCGCTGTGCAATAAGGACGGTCCCCGCTGCCTCTGGGATCTGTGTGTTTCCCAGCAGGCAGCGGGGCACTTGCGGAAAGGGGCGGGCACTTGCGGAAAGGGGTGTAATCTACGCCCCTTTCCGCAGAGAGCTATCCCGGAAGTGGGTGCAGAATACCTGTACTGTACAGGTATCTGCACCCCCCTCCCCCCTGAAAGGTGCCAATTGTGGCGCCGGAGGGGGGGAGGGTTCCGATGAGCGGAAGGTCCACTTTAGGGTGGACCTCCGCTTTAAAGAATATAGAATGATTATAAGTAAAATGCATGGACATAAATGCAGAGCCGATTAGGTAGTAAGCATAGTGCATACAACAGCCTTTCTCAACCTTTTCAACACAGAGGAACCCTTGAAATAGTTCTCCGGTCTCAGGGAACCCCTGCTAAAAATTAGAAATCTACAACTCATGATATATTAGTGTGATGGTCCGTAGGGAGAATGGTCCTTACACTTGTGATCATTGGGAAGAATGACCTCCTTACAGATAGCTGAAAAGACCAATGGTGTGAGTGGGAACATATCTGAGAGGCAGAAAGTAACAAATACTGAAGGAACCCCTAGCAACCTCTGGAGGAACCCTGGTTGAGAATCACTGGCATAGATATTTAAAGATATACACAAATGTTACAATAATCCATATAAAACAATACACAAGCATTTAATAACTTGATGCATTTTGCAAGACGCTGCTCGCTTCTTCAGGAGTGGATGTGTATATAGTGTCCCAATCGACAAAGCCAAGGTACCAAAAAGTTGGTTTCACACAAGGTGTTGGTGACGTGTGTATAGCCCAGCAGCTGGTGAGGTGGAAATGGCAGATCCCCACCAGGGGAGCAAATGGAGGATGAGTATGGGCGGGGGATGTGTATCCCTTGGGGATCTCACAATGTCCGTCATTTTTTATTTTATTTTTTCTTCATCCTTTTTCCACAGTTTCAGAAGCAACACTTTCTGATACAAACTCATCCAGTAACTAAGGGTGCAATATGCAGATATGCAATATATACATATACACACACACACACACACACACACACACACACACACACACACACACACACACACACACACACACACACACACACACACACACACACACACACACACACACACACACACACGGACATATTCCAAGCTTACTTACAACCAGCCTGTGAACAACCAAATCAACCTAACAGTATGCATTAAAAACAGGGGTTTAGTCTGAACACGTTTGCAAATACATACGTAAGCTACAGAGCCCACCAAGGCACACTGGTATCTGTAGTTCCTATCACTAGCTTATGAATGACCGCACAGTGGAAGCACATGCCTTCTGATGATTAGGTGGAGGGCAGATGGACTGAAGGGAGCCCACCCCTTTCTTAAAGGTACAAGTGCAAACTGAACACCAAGTAAATCGCACAATGGCTGCAAAGGTGTCAGTGCATTGCCTGACCAGTATAACATTGTTGCAAAAAAAGGGGTCCACTACCCCCACCTATGACTGGCCATTACAGCAAGCAACATTGGTCTGCACAGATTTGCAAATACATGCATAAGCTACAGAGCCTCGCCAAGGCACCCTGCTACCTGTAGAGACAGATATGACTTCACTTTTTCATCAGTTAAATTGGTGTTAAAAAAGGAGTCTGTAAACCTTCTAAAGCAGCCTTTAGAAGAAGGTCCATCTTTCATGTCTGCCCTCACCACCGAGGGATCTGGAAGACGGGTTCTATGAGCTGCTCAGGTGACGTTCTGGCTCCCGGGATGTGCCTTTTTCCCAGGCTCCCTGACTGGGTGGCGAGTGCAGCGAGTCTGGCATATCACAGCTAAGTGTACTGACATATAATCATACATATAGGTTAGACTTGATGGACTTGTGTCTTTTTTCAACCTCACCTACTATGTAACTATGTATGCACATTGGGTTTTATGACATGGATCTAGAGATCTGAGTACATTTTGCAGGTACTATTTTTATATGACATGTATATCAGGTGAATACTGATTGCATATTGTATATTAGAGGTTTGGTTGTATACCCGCAAAAAAAAATAAAAAATAATTTAAGGCGAAGGCACAATGAGCTGGTATTCACAACATACTAGCTCATTATGAAATACCTAACTTAGAACGAAGCACCGGCATCGCTGAGGGAGCTGACATGTTCCCTCTGCGTTTCTTCCAGGTTCGTGGCTCCAGTGCTGTAAGTGGCTGGGGCCGTGGTGACGTAATTTCTCCAGAGTCCTCTTTCTGGCAAGGAGCTCTGATTTTCCGGCAGCATCTGTCGGACCTTCAGAGCGCATGCGCCGCTGACGCCAGCAACTGAAGTCAGCGGCTGAATGCAAGGTGAACATCTCCTAAACCATACAAGTTTAGGAGATATTAATTTTACCTACAGGTAAGCCCTATTATAGGATTACCTGTAGGTAAAAATGTGAAAGCGGGTTATACACCATCTTTAATCAATTTTTTTTTTGTAATATCTTATTTTTAACTACAGTAGCTATTCAATGCCAGATTATCAATTTGCTATATGACATTTAAGATTGACACATTCTTGATACTAAATCCCCACTGTATACCCTGCTGTAAATACTAGAGCATATTGTGTTTTCTGTAATGGTATATTATTTCACATGCTACTTCGTTTATCATTCATATCCAGATGGCGGTTTAGGTCCCCAACCAGCCATGTTTTTGTAGCGTTAAACTTTGTCGTCTTCCTGTCACAGCAGAAATTATTTTTACGGACTGAATTCATAGGGGACAGTATCAGCTACTTGTATAGTGAGAACTGACTGAGCAGTAATGAATTATAGAAATAGTTTTTGTTTTTAGATGGTTTTCTAGTGGAAGCTGTTATATTTACTATTTTCACAGAAATTATCTGTATTTTTCCATATTACAGCAGGCTAATCTCATTAAGTGGTAAATCTGTTTGTGGGATAAGAAATTAACCTATTGTTATATAAAACACAATACTGCTACACTAACTACCCCCTACCTCCAAATAGGGCAACTTAGTGTTACTAAACCCACGACAGTAAAATCAGTCTGTATATGCAGTAAAGCATGCGTGTTATACTCACTGTGGAACCTAAGGGGTTAATTCTCTGTATTGTGTACAAAGGCTGAATGATCCTGTCTTCTCTGATTCTCCTCTTATCTTGCTGTCCCCAATCCATCTGATGGAGCAGAACCTTGAAAGCACTCTGCACATGCTCAGTTTGGTGTGTATTGCTAGATAGTTTTTTGGGGAGGGTGCATGTGATCAGCACAGTGCCAATCGACACTGTCCAGACAGACTCACAGGACAGTCAGAGCAGAATGAAAACTCCTCCAATCTTTAACCAGTGCTCGGCCCGACACTAATAGAAGTCTGCAATATATTGCTAATAAGAAAAGGTATTTAGCAGTTTATATTTGCTAAAACAATTGCATTTTCATGTTCTGTGTACAGTGGGGGGGCCAGATATAGTGAATGCAGGGTCCTGGGTTTAGTAACACTTTAACACAACTTCAATATACTTACCTAGGCTTAAGAAACCGTTTTATTTAAGGATCCCACTGCATCTGGTAATGTAACCGGATGCATAGGAAATAGGTCCTGGCTGAAGAGGACACTTGAAGTTCAGACTGCCTGCTCTTTTCAACAGAGATTCTGTGGCCAAGTACCTGCTTGTTTTTTTTTTTTTGTTTTTTTTCTTGTGATCGGGACACAACCAATCAGCACTGTCCAGACAGAGGGTCAGGTGTCCTCCAGCCTCATAGGACAGTTGGAGGAGAATGAAAGCACCTCCTACAAGCTTTAACCAGATACAGATAGCAGTCACAAGACTGCTATATACGGACGATGAGAAAAGTCGTTTAAAGAGCAGTTTATATTTACTAAAATAATTGCATATCCATGTTCTGTGTACTGTGAGAGACATCTAGGGAATGCAGGGTCCTGAGTTTACTAACACTTTACTGTAAGAGGCAAAACTTTTTGTGAGAAGCCTCGAAGGGGATGCTGAAAAAAAAAGTTTGCCCTGGTGCTAACAGGAGAAAATGGGGTCACAAGGTGGTAGGCATTGCAGCCCAAGTCAAGAGATGGACAGGGATGTCCCATCTGTATACAGGCAATATGTATAAAGAAAAAGCACGACAGAACTTGTACTGAAATGGGTAATGTTGAGATCCACTTTCAGTGCGGGAAAAAGCCACAGAATGTTCATGTCGGAGTGTCAATCACTGTATGGCAGCTGTGCCAGAGCTGAATGGGCAGTTCTGGAAAATCGCCTCGCCTGTGGCCAGCCTACGGCAATTAATGGAATATCTGAGTAAGAGTGCTATTTCTGCATTGGAACTAATCAAACGGCATCTCCTCCTAGTGGGACTTTAGCATACTGCTTTTTGTTTCTATGGGTGCAGAGAAAGGTTATTACTAGTTATTGATTAAAGAGGTTTTTAAACCCTTGTGTTTTTTCACCTGAATGCATCCTATGCATTCAGGTGAAAAAACACCTGGCAGTGACAGGCCCCCCATTTTATTTACCTGAGGCCCTTATTTTCCTCGGCGGGGATGCACTGTCTCACTCTCTACAGGGTCCCGCCTCATGATTGGATAGATTGATAGTAGCGCAGCCATTGGCTCTCGCTACCATCAATCAAATCCAATGACCCGGGGGGGGGGGGGGGGGGGGGCGAGGCCGAGTCTGGCATTTGTGTCTGTGAACACAAATGCCTGACTCGGCAGTGCACCCGCAAGGTAACCCCCCCCCTAGGAGAGCTCTTCTATGGGGTTTTCTGATGCAGGGAGGAGCCGCCGAGGGACCCCAGAAGAGGATGTTTGGGCCACTCTGTGCAAAATGAGCTGCACAATGGAGGTAAGCATGATATGTTTGTTATTTAAAATACATAAAAAACGAGCCTTTACAATCACTTTGAGGCTGAAAGTGTAGCATAGTGTGAGAGAAGACACTTAAATCAGGTGGTAAGAGAGAAATGTTGAGACTGGATTAAATTCCATTATTAAAAAAATGTTAGCTCTTATGGCGTACCTAAAGTCATGTGGAAGTGATTTCCAGTGATAGGATAGGAAATCCTTAAGTGGAGATAGGAGCGAGGTGCATGGACCTGGTTTCCTGTATATCTGGAAGCCAAGGTCAGATTGGTAATGACTATAATTTAGAACTATGATTTTTTTTACCGTATCCATTAGACGGTGTGAAGGTAGTTCAAAAACTAACAGAGAAAAGGGGATGTATAGGCTGTGATGCACATCATAATGGAGTGGGGTAGTTCAATTTAGTGGTAGACTGCTGAGGAGAGTGCTAAGATCAATAAAGGATATTATTAGAACTGGCACCATCCTTTTGATTGCACACTCCTGGAATAAAATTAAATAATATACCACCATTAAGCTTATTTAGGGCAAAGCCTCCTGGCAGTAGGGTTAAAATCTATTTTAATTTGTCCTTTACATTCTGCCCCTGGCCACTCTGATCACCAGCACATTAATAGTACAACAGTACTAAGTTGTTGATGGTGTGTGAGAGATAATATCATAATTACAGAAGTGTTTCAGCTGTTAAGCTAGGAATTCAAGTGGTTGTAAAGTCTCAAGGTTTTTTTTTTTTTCTACTTTCATGCATTCTATGTATGAAGGCAAAAACCCTCAGTATACAGCTCCACAGCCCCCCCCCCCCCAAAATGTACTCGACCTTGATCGCAATCTAGCGATGTACACAAGAGTGGTTGCTCTCCTGGGTCTCTGCCTCCTCATTGGCTAAAAGACAGCAATATGAGACTTTGGCTCCCACTGCTGTAAATCACAGCCAGTGAGGAGAGAGTGGGGGTCAGGGCTGAGCCCTGTTCTGTGTATCTTAGACTGGGTTCACATATATGTGAATTGGATGCGGAATTCGCATGACATGTGAGTGTAAATGGCTCTCAATGTCCGGGGCGGCTGTGATGTTGTTTCCAAAAGGCTTCTGTGCATTTTTGGGTGCGGTTCAGGTGCGCATTTAGGCAAAAATTCGGACCTGACTCACACCGGACTTTGGCCCAAAAACCACGGTAGCACATGTGTGAACCCGGACTTATGGACACACAAGTGCCCCCATACCAAGCCGTTTGCTATGGGGGCTTACGGAAAAAAAGGAGGAGCCAGGAGCACCAGCAGGGGACCCAAGAAGAGATGTACCAGTATGTTATTTAAAGAAAAAAAAAAAGATTTATGTACCTTGTAATATTGTAATATCACTTTAAGACAGAAAAGATACTGGTCTGCAGACGCTGTCCGTGATCAGATCTGATGAAATCTAAACTTGTAAAATAGCAATCACTTGACTGATGTCTTTCAGGTACCTTATTCAGATAAACTGAAGTACATCAACTTTGGTGGAGTAGTCAGGCAAGAAACTATGAACATGTTTTGTGCACGTAAGGGTTGATTTATTAAAGGCAAATGGGCTGGTCACTTTGCAAGGAAGTTTCCACATGAATGAGATAAGCTCTACTGACTTTTATCACCCAATCATGTGTAAGCAAAATTTCTCTTTATTATTATTCTCCTTGCATGTGATTGTGTGTTCTTTGCAGTGAATTTTCATCACATTCACTGATTCTGGGTTAAAAAAAAAAGGTAATACGGTAGGGGGAGGGAATTTGTGCTAGGAGGATAAATTCGAGGTGAGGAGGATTTGTGCTGGGATTGGGGAGAATTTGTTCTTGGAGGAGGGGATTTGGAGTTGGGGGGGGGGGGAGGGAATTTGTGCTCAGAGGGGAAGAGAATTTGTACTAATAGGGGGGATTTTTTTTGGGGGGGGGGTGGAATTGTGTGGGGGCATATGGAGAAAGAGAGAATTTGAGCTAGGGGGGCAAGGATTTCTGCTGGGAAAGGAATTTCAGCAAGAGATGGATTGGTACTGGGAGGAGGGAAAAATTATGCTTAAAGCGGATTTCCGGCCACATTTTATTTTATTTTTTTAATGATCCGTGCATAATTCATTCTTCAATAAAAGAACAATTATACAATTTTACAAAAGTATGTTGCTAAAATATTAAATTACTACTCACAAGCTTTCCGTCCTGTTGTGGCCGTGCCATCATGATTGTGGGCATGTGAAGCCTAATCGCTAACTCTTCCTGGATAAGCGTAGGAGAGGTGCATGCTGGATAACCAGCATGCACGATTCACTGGCGCCCGTAGCACCGATTGTTTCTAAAGTTGCCATAACCATGGGCGGCGACGGAGGAAGGGCCCAACCCATTGTTATGGCAACAAAGGGCTTTCCCTTTTTAAAAATGGTGTTGTGATCCGCCTTAAATCACAGTACTGCCCACAGTCTCTTGGGAAATGATGACACATCATTTCTCAGGAGCTTAGGCGAGGGAGGAAGTGGCGAGGGAGCTCTGTGGACCAGGAAGTGGCAAATTAGGTGGACTACATAGCAACTGGGTGTTTCTGGTAAGTATAAAACATTTTTTCCTCCAAATGTTTATTTTTAGGTTAAAAGGAGTCTGTTAATGGAAAAATAATATTCAGGCTGGAACTCCACTTTAAAGGATAAGCATTGAAATTAGTGCTCTTTTTTATGGGGAGGGAGTTTTGTTGACATAAAATGCTTATATACCTTGGGGTTGGGGGGGGGGGGACACAATTGGGCACATTCTCCTTGGGCTCTAGATGACCTTGTCCTGGCACTGTCTTCTGCACATAGGCCCACCTCACCAATGATCATTTTACTATCTGAGAAGTGCTCATTAGCCCCAAAGGTCCTCATTAACCCTGTAGTCATAAAAGTCATCAGTTTAAGCTGTTGACCGTGGCACAAGATCTCTCCCCAACATGAGTCTTTTCAATACAGCTATTAGCTGAATTCCTGAGTCCTTTCTTTTGAGTGTGGGCCTAAAGACATTGAAATAACAATAGTGTCCCATGTTATAATACTCGCAGTGCTGGTAAGCTTCAGATTATGTTTGGTAGGAGGTGATGACCTGGCTTGTAGCAAAACCACTTGATCTGTTTGGCTTTTGCAGTTCTTTCGAGTTCTCTTGTATCATATTTCTGCTGTGATGTTTTACATTCATTCAGCAAAAGCAGTGCCTGCAGATCGAAGGAACATTAGGTGTGTATTATGCGGTGACAGTGACAATCGTGTTACTATTTAGTGGATTAGTGTAATATTATCAGAAGAATTATGGAGCGGTTTATAGGTGCCGAGATTCAAATCTCATTAGTCTTTCGGAAAGGTCACTATTCTGGCCATATAATGGGTAAGAATAACCTGGTTTAGTTGGAAGGGCATCATGAATTAATGACGACTGTAAGATCTATCACCGCTTGAGTGCTTTTATTTCCCCATATGTCACATTATGTTAAATATAGGGATATTACTTTCTGGCTGTTCTGTCTGCAGGCTACGTAAATGTATCATCCTGTAAGATTAAATCGAATTATGATAATATGGCATTTGAATAACATTCTTGTTTGCCATGAGTCCTCCCAGAGCACACCTAGGCAAGTCTGTTAAGGATGGGACCAGTGTGCTGCTAGCATTATTCCGCATCAAGTGATCTATAGTCACAATGGGGTTTTTGTGGACAGCTGACTCATGGCAAACTTTAATAGTTCAGCGGACCTGGCTGCAGCATTTAATAAAGAGAGTTATTGCAGAACTCTCGGTACATATAAAAGGAATACTCTTTTTCGGTCACTATGTGTTGCTGGAATATTTTCCCAAAATCTGGCTTTTTATTTATTTGCAAGACCATCTGAAAATCTAAGACCCCTTTCACACCACACCACCCATTGCGTGGGCGGTAAAACGCCGCTATTTTAGCTGTGTTTTACCGCCGGATTTGCGGTGCATTTCGGCCGCTAGCGGGGCGCTTTTACCCCCGCTAGCGGCCGAGAAAGGGTTAAAACTGCCGGCAATACGCCGCAATAGCGGCGCTTTGCCGGCGGTATTACAGCGCTGCCCCATTGATTTCAATGGGGAGCAGCGGTGGAGGAGCGGTAAACAACACCTCTCCTTCACCGCTCCAAAGAAGCTGCTGGCAGGACTTTTGCCTGACGTCCTGCCAGCGCACCGCTAAAGTGTGAAAGCCCTCGGGCTACAAACAATGGTGCAGCTTTTTTAGGGTGGATTGCAGGCGCTATTTCTAACGCTATAGCGCCTGCAAAACGCCCTGGTGTGAAAGGGGTCTTAATGTGGTCTGCAGCAAGGGTGTCTGAACTGGTGCACTGCATTTCAAGGAACATTGGTTTAATAATCAAGGCTGCCCCTTGTACTCCAAGTTCATTCACATTCCATATTTCTCTAGCAGGGGATGAGCTGCTGGGGAAACATGTCAGAGCTTCAAGGCCCACAGTGCCAAAATGCTCATGCAAAGGCCCTTGTGCACCTGGCCTAAGGCCAGCCATAGACAGAGTGAATTTTTTTTCCTGCAATCACCGCCGAGCCATTGTGTTCCCACGCGGGAAGCTGTCCCAACCAGGAGAACACAGTTATTATTGCTAGCAGCTATAACAGCTGCTAGAGATAATCGCATGTAACACCCAGTAGGCTGGTTGTACCCAAGTTGATGGATCAATCAACTTGGGTACATTCAGCCTGCCCATACATGATTCAAATCTCAGCCGGTTCCTGCTGAACTGGCGGAGATTCGAACAGTCTGTGGAAGGCTTAAGGCATTCTTACTTGTACCCATTGGACTGATCAGATTTTGTTCTCACAGCCAGATTCACTAAATCTTTAGGAACGTCCAAGGTGTCTGCAGGAACACAAAGGCCAAGATTGTTGGTCTACAGTTGGTCCTTCCTGCAAACTGGGGTAAATATATGGATACTTAAAGTGGTTGTAAACCTCTGACATGAAAAATTAACAAAGCATAACTTTCTGTAGTATGTGTTTGCCTTAATCCAAAGCACAGAGTTCTTGTCTCATTCCTCTCCTATCAGCATGAGCCATTTCTGACAGGTTGTGTGGACTCCAAGTAATATTGGGGGCAGGGGGGACTCAGCCTGTGATTGTCAGCCTCAGCTGTGCATGTTTCCCTGTGAGATTGTATAGAGCAGTGATGGCGAACCTTGGCACCCCAGATGTTTTGGAACTACATTTCCCATGATGCTCAACTACACTGCAGAGTGCATGAGCATCATGGGAAATGTAGTTCCAAAACATCTGGGGTGCCAAGGTTTGCCATCACTGGTATAGAGAGATGTGTGTGCATTTCCTCCACTCAGATTATACTCAGCTCTGTGCTGAGCAGTGTGTGATATCAGATCCCGCCCCCTGCCTCTGGAAGCTCAGAAAAGCTGTATACATTCTACACTTTAAAAGGCTGTAGAGGAAAGATGGCTTATGATAAACCAGTATAACTTATAGGAGGACTTGTTTAGTCTCTGTGTATCATCTGAGGCCAGTCACTTCAATGGGTATATGTAAGGGTTTACAACTACTTTAACCACTTACAGACCGCCCACAGCATTTATACTGCGGCAGGGCGGCTCTATTGCATGAAATTATGTACCTGTATGTTGTTTCATGCAATAGATAGTTTGGGCGTGCGTGTGCCCGCTGCACAGAGGAGATGCCAATGCATGTTTTCGGTGGACCTGATGGGTATCTTCCTGTGTAAACAAGGCAGATCCCCATTCTGACAGGGGACAACATGGAGATCTGCTGTTCCTAGTGATCAGGAACAGTGATCTCAGTGGTGTTCCTGTCGGCACTTCCCCCACACAGTTAGAAACATACTGAGGGAACACAGTTAACCCTTTGATCGTCCCTGTAGTTAACCCTTTCCCTGCCAGTATAATTTATACAGTAATCGGTGCATTTTTTTTTTTTAGCACTGATCACTATATTGGTGTCACTGGTCCCCAAAAAGTGTCACTTAGGGTCAGATTTGTCCGCCACAATGTCACCGCCATTACCAGTAAAAACAATAGAACAAATTAAAAGTCCATAAATCTATCCCCTATTTTGTAGACGTTATAACTTTTGCACAAATTAATCAATAAGGGGTCCATATAGTGAACCTGGTGTCGAGTTATTCACTTTACAGTCAACAAAGAGGACAAGGGGACACTCTTTATGTCTAGAGGAAAAGAGATTTCATCTCCAAATACGGAAAGGTTTCTTCATAGTAAGAGCTGTGAAAATGTGGAATAGACTCCCTCCAGAGGTGGTTCTGGCCAGCTCAGTGGATTGCTTTAAGAAGGGCCTGGTTTATTTCCTAAGTGTACATAATATAACTGGGTACTAACATTTATAGGTAAAGTTGATCCGGGGAAAATCCGATTGCCTCTCGGGGGATCAGGAAGGAATTTTTTCCCCTGCTTTAGCAAATTGGATCATGCTCTGCTGGCATTTTTTGCCTTCCTTTGGATCAACTGTGGATATAGAATTGGGTATATGGGATTGTATGATATTATTATTATTTTTTTTTTTTTTTTTTGTGGTTGAACTGGATGGACTTGTGTCTTTTTTCAACCTGACTAACTATGTAATTCTACGCTTATTGCGATATGTTTTTCTAAAAATATGTACAAGAATACATACAGTATTGTCCTAAACTGATGAATAAATTAGTTTTTTTTTATTTATTTTTTTGGATGCGTTTTATAGCAGAAAGAAAAAAATATATATATTTTTTTCTTCAAAATTGTCTGTCTTTTTTTGTTTACAGCGGCAAAAATAACAAACGCAGAGGTGATCAAATATCACCAAAAGCTCTGTTTGTGGGAAAAAATTACTTTTTTTGGGTACAGCGTCGCACAACTGCGCAATTGTCAGTTACGATAATGCAGTGCCGCAGCGTCGCACAACTGCGCAATTGTCAGTTACGATAATGCAGTGCCGTATCACAAAAAATGGCCTGGTCATTAAGAGGGTAAATCCCTCTGGGACTGAAGTGGTTAAAGGAGAACTCTAGTGAACATAAAGTTTACCAAATTAACTTCTAGGCACGATCACTTGCTGTTGATTGGTTGTGAGCTGCAGGAGTACCTGTATACTGAGGTTTAAAATTAACATATCTTCCCCCTATAGCTGAGGGATATGTCTTCCCTGAGGTTATGACTCCCAATGAAGGAGGGTTTACTGGTGCAAATATTTACAATATGTACCAGTATCATGCATTCTGGTTGCAGTGATTTTTTAAAAGCAGTGCATGCACTACTACGTTTGGTGTAATCCAGTGCAAGTTCATCCCATTCTTTTGAATGGGCTGAAAATTGCATTGCAAAGGAGTCGCATAGGAACACGGAGCATTTTCCTGTGTATTCCTGTGAATCGGCACAACTAAATTAGTTGAACATTCCAAAGGCAGTTAAAGAAGCTGGCGGTTTATTCCGCTGAATGATGGCCATATAAAACACATAAGTTTTGGATGAACTCATCCTCTTTTTTTTTTTCAAATACTAGTATTGGATTGTTTTCAATTTTATCCTTCTGATTGATCCCAAAACAGTTAACCTTTAAAGATGATCTTGTGACCTCGTCAGGTAAAAGAAGACATATGCACCTTGGGGCAAACATTTCATTGTTACAGCCTGCTGGATTTCTACCTGAAAACTTAGTTATGGTTTTCCCCAGAGACTCTTATAGCCACTGAAGTGCAACATCTGTCATACAATATATAGACTGTTTGACACACGGGATTCTGTGAAAGCCTTCCATTTAGAATGTAATTCTTGACTAGCAGAATCACTACTTTAGTCATTAAAAAAATAAAAAAAATAATTAAAGCTGACCTGTAACATAAACTGCATTGCTGAACTGTCCATAGCTAGTTTATTGAGAGTATAAATTAAATGTATATTTTAAATAATAAAAATGGTATGTTGGGGGATGTTGATTGAATTGTATACTTACCCACATCCAAAACCTAAAAGTTCTGGTTCTTTCTATCTCTGGCACTTGCAGCCCAATTCTATGTTTCTTTAGAATCTTGTGCAAGTTCTACATTAGGCTCTGTTCACTTCTGAGCCACCTGAAGCATGATTTGAAGAGTTCCAACGGTCAATGCTAAGATTTCCATTCTATTCAATGTTGCCCATTCCCCCTTCTGCTTAGTGTCACTTATAGCTCATCGCTCTATTTTAAATACAGAATTGTGCTTTTTACCCCAATAGACCTAAGAAGTTTTTGCTTATATTTCCATTGGTAAAATAAAAATTATCAGACGCTTAGCACAAGTGTGAAATATCAGGAAAAAAACCCACGTGGGACTTTAAAGACAAGGACATGTATAAAGATATATGTAGCACTGACCCCCGAAGGAGCTGCTGGTTTTATTGGGCTTACCCTTACCTTCTTGACTGCTTCTCCATCTAGGGTTTCCCGTGGTAGATGACCCAAAGAAATGTGGAAACTAACACTGAATCTTCTTTTTGGGTTATTTATTTGAAACGGAAAGAGAGTCTCTCAAGTTTAGGGTAGAGGGTTAGGAGTAAGTTCAGGTACTTTAGACTGCAAAAATGGAAAGTCTCTTACATGAAACATCCAGAAAATAGCAACCGTTTCACAGCTGGATTATACACCCCCCGGATAGACCTCCTCTCACTAGGCCTAGCAACTGGTAGGGTGCTAAGTAAGGTCTCTGCCACAGACTTGAGCTTAAGATATTTGAGAGAGTCTCTGCCACAGACTTGAGCATTACTGAGGGACATAGACAAATTTAAAGAGCTATCATACGGTACCAGTATCTCGCAGCCGATCTGGCGATACCGTATGAGTGTAGATCCATGTAGTGTCCTTCAACTAAGCCTCCAGGCTCCTTCAGAGAAGCCAGCCTTGCACACGGCCTTCTCCTGAAGAGTCCTCCCCTGGGGTTTTTCCAGTTGCTGGGCCTCTCCCTTGGATGAGACAGCACCGGACCACCTTTGGATCAATAAGCTCAGAAATCTATTCAGGCCTGTCTCTGCAGTTGCGTTGCCTCGGGCTAGCCAGCCCCGAGACTCGAAATGAACTGAACAGGCAGAAAAATATTCTTCGGGCCGGAACAAAAACCCATGTGATCTCAGTACCTTAAATACCACCTCCCAGAATGCACAGCAGAACACTCCCACTGGGCTGGGTCCGAAAAGAAC
Organism: Lithobates pipiens; assembly: GCF_037356315.1. Classification (NCBI taxonomy): domain Eukaryota; kingdom Metazoa; phylum Chordata; class Amphibia; order Anura; family Ranidae; genus Lithobates; species Lithobates pipiens. The sequence goes on along the minus strand of NW_027507758.1, from coordinate 531,976,411 downwards.
AGTGGCATTCAAGACACCCAGCTAGACTGCATTCTTACTCATGCCGGTGGTGACAGTGACACCTGCGGTCAAGGAGAACCCAGTGCAACCCGGCGGGACTGGTACTGAAACCAGAAATTTAGCCCCAAATCCCAACTGTGGTTTCAGGAAAATGAACTTTGAAAAACATATAGCGCCTGCTCGTCAGGATCCAGCGCTACAAATAAAAGACAAATTACATGTCTAAATTAATGAATAAAAATGGTATGTTGGGGAAGTTGATTGAATTGTGTAAATATTACTTACCTACATCCATAACCAAGTTCTGGTTCTTTCCATCTCTGGCACTTGCAGCCCACTTCTATGTTTCTTTCGAATTTTGTGCCAGTTCCACATTAGGCCCTGTTCATTCCTGGGCCATTTGAAGCATGATTTGAAGAGTTCCACCGATCAACGCTAAGTGTCATTTGAAGCTCGCCACTCTTTTGGGACAGAAGTGTGCGTTTTGACCCCAATAGACAGAGTGTTTTTTCTTATCTTTCCATTGGTGAAATATAAAAATAAAAAAAAATTACCAGACGCTTAGCACAAGTGTGAAATATCAAAGAAAAAAAAAACCCCATGGAACTTTGAGGGCACAAGTGTGAATGCGCCTAAAATAGTAATACTTCTGTACTTATGACCAGGAGTCATAGTAGTATTTTAATTATGCACTACCCTCTTGTCAAGCCCCCATCCTACGCTTTGCATTGAAGAGGTTTTCCACCTAAAGATACAGCCCTCATCCCTTCCCCAACTGCTGACAGATGTTGGTTTCCCACTTCATTAGCCCTGTCCATCATCTGTTTTAATAGATCTGTAAACAACTCTACTACTGCCACTTCTTGTAACTGCTCAGCCTTCTTTAGCCACTCTGGGAAACTCATTACTTTTCAATGATTTTCTGAGGCTAGACTGCACCTGTATGTTACAAACCTTATTGAGAGCTGGTGGGCTATGTTGGGCAAAAAAAATGTAGTTATGCAGAAAACAGCAAAACATTTTAAATGGCTAAATAAAAGCTTCTATTTATCACATCTTGATCTATCTCTGTCAAAAAATTCTTCAAACGGGGGGTGGGGGGGTGTACCCCTTTCCATTCATCAAAAAAAAGTGTCAAAAATAAAACGTTACACATGTTTTTAAAGTAATTGATTAAGGCAGCTCTGTCATCTCTTCCACTCTCTTCTGTGTCCTCCGCTGACGTCTTCTGCCTCTTCTGGTTCTTCTCCCGCTGTCTTCTGTCGGGTCTCCTCCACTATCTTCTCGCTCTTTTGCCCGGTCTTCTCCACTGTCTTCTCCCTCTGTTCACTCATCACTCTCTCCTGCTCTAATGCTGGGTGCGCGGTGTGCCACTGCTTATATTGGCATGGGGCAGGGTCACTGTGTGTCATCATCCAGAGGCCCCGCCCCTTATGACATTACCGCCTGGGGCATGATGGGTGGTGGCGTCATAAGAGGTGGGCCTCCAGTTACCCTGTCCCATGCCAGTATAAGTAGTGGCACACCACGCACCCGGCATTAGAGCGGGAGAGAGCATTGAGTTAACATTGGGAGAAGACGGGGCAAAAGAGCAAGAAGACATTGCAGGAGACTCAGCAGAAGACAGTGATAAACCCCCTGCCCGCAGATGCTGACAACCAATGGCCAGGGTTGGGACCCCACACCTTTTCTTATCGGCATGGGGGTTCCCCTTAAAACCCATACCAGACTGAAGTGCCTGGTATGTTCTTGGAGGGAGAACCCATGCCGGTTCTTTAAAAAAATTGGGCGTTGAGTTACCCTTCAAGATGATCAGAGCATAAGTCGCATGCCAAAGTCGGGTCAGTTAACCACTTTCAGACCGGACCATTTTGCTGGTAAATGACCAGAGGTCTTTTTACACTTTGGCACTGCGCTGCTTTAACTGGTAATTGCGCGGTCATGCAATGTTGTACCCAAACAAAATTTGCGTCCTTTTCTTCCCACAAATAGAGCTTTCTTTTGATGGTATTTGATTGCCTCTGCGATTTTTATTTTTTGCGATATAAACGTAAAAAGACCGCAAATTTCGAAAAAAAATGATATTTTCTACTTTTTGTTATTAGAAAAATCCAATAAACTCAATTTTAGTCATACATTTAGGCCAAAATGTATTCAGCCACATGTCTTTGGTAAAAAAAAAGTCAATAATTGTATATTTATTGGTTTGCGCAAAAGTTGTCACATCTACAAACTAAGGTACGTTTTCTGGAATTTACGCAGCTTTTAGTTTACAACTGCCTATCTCATTTCTTGAGGTGCTAAAATGGCAGGGCAGTACAAAACCCCCCCAAATGACCCCATTTTGGAAAGTAGACCCCCTAAGGAAATTGATAAGAGGCATGTTGAGCCCATTGAATATTTTATTTTTTTGCCTCAAGCGATTGAATAATGACAAAAAAAAAAATATTTTTTTTTTTTTACACAAAGTTGTCACTAAATGATATATTGCTCACACATGCTATGGGCGTATGTGAAATGACACCCCAAAATAAATTCTGCTGCTTCTCCTGAGTATGGGGATACCACATATGTGGGACTTTTTGGGAGCCTAGCCGCGTACGGGGCCCCGAAAACCAAGCACCGCCTTCAGGCTTTCTAAGGGCGTAAATTTTTGAGTTCACTTCTCACTACCTATTACAGTTTTGAAGGCCATAAAATGCCAAGATGGCACAAAACCCCCACAAATGACCCCATTTTAGAAAGTAGACACCCCAAGCTATTTGCTGAGAGGCATGTTGAGTCCATGGAATATTTTATATTTTGCCACAAGTTGCGGGAAAATTACAAACTTTTTTTTTTTTTTTTTTTTTTTCACAAAGTTGTCACTAAATGATATATTGCTCACGCATGCCATGGGCATATGTGAAATGACACCCCAAAATAAATTCTGCTGCTTCTCCTGAGTACGGGGATACCACATATGTGGGACTTTTTGGGAGCCTAGCCGCGTACGGGGCCCCGAAAACCAAGCACCGCCTTCAGGCTTTCTAAGGGCGTTACAGTTTTGAAGGCCATAAAATGCCAAGATGGCACAAACCCCCCCCAAATGACCCCATTTTGGAAAGTAGACACCCCTAAATTTAGGGGTACACTAGTGACACTAGGTAATAAATGGCGGGTGCCCTGAAACTATAAAAAAATAACTAACCAACCAGCGTCACCTGTAACAGTTATATGGTGATCACTGGTGAAAGGGTTAACTAGGGGGCAATCAGGGGGCTTTATGCGGTAGTATATGGGGGTCCCTGGCGCTATAAAAAGCTGCGGCGAACCTAAATACCTACCTGCCTAACTAGCGTCACCTGTGACACTAATACAGCGATCAGAAAAACGATCGCTTATTAGGCTGGGTTCACACTGGAGCGATGCGGGAACGCCACGAATGCGCGGCGGGTTCCCGCATCGCATGCCTCCCGGCGGCAGTTCACACTGCCCTATGCGAACTGCTGGGAGTGTCAGTGAAATGTTACTGACACCCCCAGATCAGTTCGCATATCGCAGTGCGATCTGCAAACTCGGATCGCATGGTGTGAACACCCATGCGATCCGATTCTGCTGCGGGCCAAAAAAAGGGTCCCGTGCAAATTTGCGGCGGGTGCGGCGAATGGCTGAACTCGAATCGCACAGAGATCGGATGTGATTTGCACTGCAGTGCGGTGCGAATCACATCCGTTCTCATAAACCGCTGCAATGTGAACCCAGCCTTAGTGACACTGGCGACGGGGGGTGATCACGGGGTTAAACCTTTATTGGGGGGGTTAGGGGGGTACCTTAGAACTAAAGGGGGCTAACCCTAACTGCCCTAACAGTTATTAGTCACAAATGACACCCGCCGGGTGATCAGGGGGTTAAACCTTTATTAGGTAATAAATGGCGGGTGCCCTGAAACTATAAAAAAATAACTAACCAACCAGCGTCACCTGTAACAGTTATATGGTGATCACAGGTGAAAGGGTTAACTAGGGGGCAATCAGGGGGCTTTATGCGGTAGTATATGGGGGTCCCTGGCGCTATAAAAAGCTGCGGCGAACCTAAATACCTTCCTGCCTAACTAGCGTCACCTGTGACACTAATACGGCGATCAGAAAAATTATCGCTTATTAGGCTGGGTTCACACTGGAGCGATGCGGAAACGCCGCGAATCCGCGGCGGGTTCCCGCATCTCATGCCTCCCGGCGGCAGTTCACACTGCCCTATGCGAACTGCTGGGAGTGTCAGTGAAATGTTACTGACACCCCCAGATCAGTTCGCATATCGCAGTGCGATCTGCAAACTCGGATCGCATGGTGTGAACACCCATGCGATCCGATTCTGCTGCGGGCCAAAAAAAGGGTCCCGTGCGAATTTGCGGCGGGTGCGGCGGGTGTGGCGGGTGCGGCGAATGGCTGAACTCGAATCGCACAGAGATCGGATGTGATTTGCACTGCAGTGCGGTGCGAATCACATTCATTCTCATAAACCGCTGCAATGTGAACCCAGCCTTAGTGACACTGGCGACGGGGGGTGATCACTGGGTTAAACCTTTATTGGGGGGGTTAGGGGGGTACATTAGAACTAAAGGGGGCTAACTCTAACTGCCCTAACAGTTATTACAGTCACAAATGACACCAATGCAAAAAAAAAAAAAAAAAAATGACATTGGTGTCACTGTGACTGGGGGGCAGGGGTAATTGGGGGGGTGATCGGGGGGTAAAGGGGGGGTGTGAGTGTGCCTGGCATGTTCTACTGTGTGTGTAGAGTGTTGGTGCAACTCACCGATCCGCTCTCCTCCGTGTCGGAACGAAAAATACCGACACGGAGGAGAGAATACATCACTTCCTCTCCTGTGTTTACATTACAGGAGAGGAAGTGATGTCACGGGGGATTCCTATTCGTCGGGAGCGATCGCGAGGGGGTGGCCATGAATGAATGGCCGCCCCCTCATCCCGGATCGCTCTCGAAGGAATGCCGACCGCCGCAGGCACCGGGGGGGGCCCGATCGGGCCCCCCACCCGCGGGCAGGCAGGGACTTATATATACGCCCATATGCCTGCCCGTGCCATTCTGCCGACGTATATCGTCGTGCGGCGGTCGGCAAGTGGTTAAGGTGGCTATCCGACTTTGATCCAACTTCAGTGATATTCATTGGGCTGAAGTAGGACCAAAGTAGTGCAGGGAGCATTTTCAAAGTCAGACCGACTTGTGTTGGACCGGTTAAAATGGCTCCTATATGGAAACGTTGATTTTCACACGTCATGCGACATGAGCTCCCAATATTGAAGCTTTTGTTGTTCCAGTGTGAACCCGGCCTAAAGGGATGCAGACCCAGCAATTTTCCTCATTAGAGCCCTACAGCTGCAGCAGCTGGTTGATAATGATAAATCCACTCTGATTAGAAAACAAACAGTGATTTCTTCAGAATAAAAAAGGTATAAATCTGCAGCAAAGTTTGTTAAAATCCCTGCAATACACATAGATCACCTAGAAAGGAATGTTTTTTTGTTTTTTTTCCCTCAACAATGTAAAAAAAAAAAATCTGCTTATCACTTTAAACGCTAAGACTTTGAATTGCAGCTATCAAAGTACCTCACTCTTTGTGAGACATAATGATTGCTGAGCCAGCAGGTTTTATTTGTAAACAAAACCATGTGATCACTATGGTTGAGTGTGATAGTGACGACATGATATATATGGTTACATAGTTAGTAAGGTTGAATAGACACCAGTCCATCCAGTTCAACCTGAGTGAGTGTCTACAATTGTCTCTATCCCTGTATATTGCACACTCACATCGGTCCCTACCCTCAAGGAGCCCACAATCCAAGGTCCCCATTCATATACTAGGGCCAATTTTGGACAGAAGCCAATTAACCTACCAGCATGTCTTTGGATCTGTAAGTGATCTGCTCAACAACTTGGCATAAATCAAGGCATGTAAAATTAAAAAAAGGGAGAATTCTTTGGGGGTACTCTGCACATTACTAGAGGGGCATGTGGGCCATCCTTTATTAAGACACAAAATATTCTCCCTTTGCAATGTTTAATTTTTAATTCTATGTACATTTGTAAAACATGTTCCTATCTCATTTTTGCAGTGAAATGCTGGTCTCCTCTGACGACCTCTTGGAGTGGTTACGGCCATTCTGTGGTGACGACTCTTTGCCGGTGAAGCCCAGGATAGATGTCCTACAGATTCTTGAGCAGGCCTTTAACCTCAGCGATGATGACAGCAAGCTGCTTCTGTTTTTCAGGACTCAGGCTGTTTTGAAGGCATCATGGCCCGATAAAAAGGTAATTGTACATTTTATGGAATTTGTTTGATCATTTTATGATTGAATCAATGTTGCGCAAAACAGATTATAATGATTACAATCTTTATACAATCTGGCCTTTAGATTTACCAACACTATGTAAAATAAAGAGTAAAACCAGTCCCCGCCAGTCCCTTCAATTTCCAATTGCTCAGGCATCTCTTGTACTATATACCGTTTTCCCCCTAAAATAGGACCTATCCCGAAAATAAAACCTATCGTGATTTTCTAGGATGGCTGCAATATAAGCCCTACCCCAAAAATAAGCCTTAGTTAAAACCCTTGTAAAATCATGTAATCCACACTGTAATAGGAGTATGTCATGTCCAGTGTGTGTCTTTATATAACATTATTGAGGAAAATACCTTATTTACAGCACCGCTGGGCACTTACGTGGCTTTAAGGCTTTTGTTTGCTTTAGAATTGTTTCTGTTCCAATGCAAGTCTATAGGAATGCATAAGCAGCTGAAGCAGGTCAACTGCACCTGCAATGAATCCTAAATGATTTCAGAAGTGTCTCAAACTGATATCAAAAGCACACTGAATTTGCCATTCAAAGCCCATTGACACAAGCTTTAAGAATGATTCTGAAGCTGTCTTTTCAAATGCTTAATCCATTAACAATCTTTGTTTCCAGCACCTAAGAGTCCATTACTGAGTCAAACAACAGAGCTCTCTAATTGCTAACATTTCTCATTTCACATTCTCTTAAAGCTGAACTCCATAAATTATCTGTATTCCATACTTACTTGTACCAAGCTGAGCCTATATAAGTTTGCAATGCTTATACATGATGGTCCACTGGTGAAGCTTATACACTTATGCAAAGCTGGACCCAAGACCTAAAGTACAAATAAAGGCAAAACCTTTTATGGATAGTCTTTTTTTTGCCATCTACTTCCCATAGGGAAGATTTCCCTTCTTTTTCTGTCCCATAGCCAAAACAGAAAGTAAGAGGAAATCCCTCTAAAAATAAGGAATCCTTGGGTGTCACCAGGATCGCTAGGAAATGATGTCACCATTGAAAGATTTGCTCCTTACTCCTGTTCTGGTGGCAACCAAAATGTTGGATTTTCTTTCACTTTCACTCTCTGTGATAATAGTATACAGGACAAATGGAGAGGGTTAATCTCACTCAGGGGTACAGAAAGTGATGAAAACCTGACAGATGTTCTTATTCCTCTCTGAGAGCTAAGAAATAAGTTTGTCTTAGTTGCACTTTAAATGACAAGTTCACTTTTACAAAAATAAAATGTACATTTTTTTGCAGGTAAAAACATATGCATTTATTATTATTATTATTTTTTGTTAGGGACCTATAAAGCATTGCACCCACGATCAGCGGATCATGGTTGTAATGCCACAATACTCCAGACTGTCAATAGCAGCGTGGTAATTCATTGAGGACTACAAGCCAACAGCTGCACATGCTGAAAGAGTGAAAGTGAAGTTTTCCCATTCACAGAATATTGTGAATGAATGACGTGCTCAGGTAGACATAGCCCCACACAGCCATGTTTTTTTTAGTTTGTGACAACCAGTGTGGGAAAAAGATCCCTCGCTCACTGTGAAAACGGGGACTCTGGAGGGGGGGAGAGTCTGAAGCTGAATATGGGTGTAACATGTACAGTGAGGGAAAAACGTATTTGATCCCATGCTGATTTTGTATGTTTGCCCACTGACAAAGAAATGATCAGTGTAAAATGTTAATGGTAGGTTTATTTTAACAGTGTGAGACAGAATAACTACAAAAATATCCAGAAAAATGCAATTCAAAAAAGTTATATATTGATTTGCATTTTAATGAGGGAAATAAGTATATGATCCCCTATCAATCAGCAAGATTTCTGTCTCCCTGGTGTCTATACTGGTAATGAGCTGAGATTAGGAGCACTTTCTTAAAGAGAGTGCTCCTAATCTCAGCTTGTTACCTGTATGAAAGACACCTGTCCACAGAAGCAATCAATCAGATTCCAATGTTTCCACCATGGCCAAGACCAAAGAGCTGTCCAAGGATGTCATGGACAAAATTGTAGACCTACACAAGGCTGGAATGGCAGCTTGGTGAGAGGGTGACAACAGTTGGTGCGATTATTAAATTGAAGACACACAAAATAACTGTCAATCTCCCTCAGTATGGGGCTTCATACAAGATCTCACCTTGTGGAGTCTTAATGATCATGAGAATGGTGAGGAATCAGCCCAGAACTACACAGGATTTTATTGTCAGTGGCCTCAAGGCAGCTGGGATCATAGTTACCAAGAAAACTATTTTTAACACACTAGGCCATAAAGGACTGTAATCCTGCAGCCCTGCAAGGTCCCCCTGCTCAAGAAACCACATGTACAGACCCATCTGAAGTTTGCTAATGAACATCTGAATGATTCAGCAGAGAACTGGGTGGGTGAAAGTGGTGTTGTCAGATGAGGCCAAAATCAAGCTCTTTGACATCAACTCATCTCGCAGTGTTTGGAAGAGGAGGAATGCTGCCTATGACCCCAAGAATACTATCCCCACTGTCAGACATGGAGGTGGAAACAACATGCTTGGGAGTTGTTTTTCTGCTAACTACAACTTTACTGCATCAAAGGGATGATGGACGGGGCCGTGTACCATCAAATCATGGTTGAGAACCTCCTTGCCTCAGCCAGGGCATTGAAAAAAGTTTGTGAATGGGTATTTCAGCATGACAATGACCCAAAACACTCAGCCAATGCAACAAAGGAGTGGCACAAAAAAAAGCATATTAAGGTCCTGGAGTGACCAAGCTTGTCTCCAGACCTTAATCCCATAGAAAATATGTAGACGGAGCTGAAGGTTCGAGTTACCAAATGTCAGCCTCAAAACCCTAATGACTTAGGGAGGATCTTCAAAGAGGAGTGGGACGAAATCCCTCCTGAGATGTGTACAAACCTGGTGGCCAATAACAAGAAATATTTGACCTTGGTTATTGCCAACGAGGGTTTTGCCACCTAGATCATGTTTTGTGAAGGGGTTAAATAATTATTTCACTCATTAAAATGCAAATCAACATTTTTTTATGCGTTTTTCTGAATTTTTTTCTTGTTGTTCTATCTCTCGCTGTTAAAATAAACCTACTATTAAAAATATAGTCTGACCATTTTTTGTCAGTGGGCAAACGTACAAAATCAGCAGGAGATCAATTTTTTTTCCCATCGCTGTAACCTGCCACAAAAGGTGAACTTATCCTTTAAAGCTTATGCACACTGAAGCCGCCAAATGCCCCTTTTACAGGTGTTTGAAGCTTTTTTTTTCTGCCCCTAAACGCCCCTCTGTTAGCCTTTTGTGTCGATGCATACATAGGCATATAGAGGCGTTGAGGGCCAGAATTCGGAACACAATATCACGTTCAAGAGGGGAGCGTTTGGGCAGAAAAAAAACCCAATGCGCCTAAACATATGTTAATGCATCTAAACACACCTAGACACAAGGCGCATTCAGTGCTTGAGCATCCATTCATATTGCTGGCCAGAATACATTATTATTCTAGCCAGTCAAATAAATAAACCCCAAAATACTTGATATGCCTCAACGCGCCTAATCGCGTTTGAAAAATTAGGCTTTAGACGCATTTTTAAAGCTGCTTTTCTATCCGGAGAAAGGCGTTTAGAAGAGCCTAGTGTGCACGAGGCCTAAGTTCTGCAAAACAACAGTTCTAATGGTTATACTGTCATTATTTGTATGTATTGTTTTTTTGCCATATTTTGTGAATCTGAGAAATAAATGGATCTGTGTGAAATGAATCCCAGACCACTTTCTCAGAAGATTGCTGCAATGGAACATAAAATAACAGCAGATAATAAATATTATTATTGAACTTACTACAAACATTTCAATTGTGTATTTCTTTTTGATCTATAATCAGGGATTGAAAGGGACAATTTTACTTTCTAGTCTTTGGATAAAACTGTTCACTGTATCCTGAAAAGTTTCTCGAATTTATCAAAGAAGGAAAAAAATAATTTCATGTGGAACTTTTCTTTGTGTCAGGGTCTTTCGCTTGCGAGAAATAGAAATAGTTAGAAATAAATACAGTTGGCGCCTTTTTGGTTTATTGCCTCTCCGTGTTCTGCTTCTATTACATTCGGAGTTCAGCTGGAACCACAGAGAAAATATTTAGCATTCTGTCCCATTACACCAGCGGAAACGACATCTTTTGTCTATCATTATTTTGCCATCAATATGGCAATTTATTTTTATCTAGCGAGACTGATCATGTGAAAATACAGTTAACCACACAGTGACCTCATCAGTAAAGGTAGATCATATGCTATAAAGTTGCATGAAGCGAAACCATTTATTTGAAATTTGTAAATATGAATTTGACATTATTAGACTAACCGAAGGTTGCAGAGGTCAACTGCTGTTTACCTATTTACTCTTAAAGTTTCAAAAAATACTCTCTTTTAAAAGGGATCTTCACTTGCCTGGGGCTAATTTTAATATTAACCCCCTTTTTAACTGGTCTACTGGTGTGAGTTATAATAATATACTCATCTGTGTAGCTAATCCAGCACTGTCCTGCTGTCATTTGCCAAAAGCTGCTGCGTTGCCGGGCCCGGCGCTATCTTCTTTGTGACATCATCAGAATCTAGCTGCCTCTTAGGGATCCTAGCAGTCAGCCATGGCCCATGTGCAGTGGGTTATACACAGCTCCAAAGCCTTCTGGGATTTGTCATGTGGGCATCCAAGGAGGCTTCAAGCATGAGGGGTGGGGCCACATTCTAGTCTAGGGGCCAGAAAAGTGGAAGTACTGGCTGTGCTCTGCTAAAAGTAATACATGTCATACTTACCTGCTCTGAGCAGTGGTTTTACACAGAGAGGCCTCAATCCTCCTTGGCCCCCCCCACGCTGACACTCCTGGCCCCTCCCCCACACCAAGTGCCCCCATAGCAAGCCGTTTGCTATGGGGGCACTTATGTGTGCTTGCTCCAGAGCCGGTTCTGTATGTCCATTGATACACAGAGTGGTTCAGCCCCACCCCCAACAGCAGGAGCCAGTGCCTCTCTTTCCAATGTGCAGAATGAGCTGCTGCTATTGTGCACATCACTGGATTGAGATCAAGCTCAGGTAAGTATTAAAAGGGAGGGGGGGAATGCATTAAGGTAGAAAAAAAACCTTCAGCCTTTAGAACCACTTTAAGTTTTTGTTTATCTGTGCTGCAGGGGCAATGGCCCGTTCAATATTGAAGGACCTTGGTATGCAGGCACAGGTAGCCCAGCACAGGATTTTACCTGTAGTGTGGCACAGTTTACTATATTGAGGAGCTAATAAAAGGGATCGCGGGGGGGGGGGGGTAAAGAGACCCTGTCTCACACCTAAAAAATTGCCCGTACTAGCACAAAAAGTCAACCTTTTTTAATGCATTCTTAGTGTTTTTCCTTCCCATAAAGTATTTTTTGTTTACCTGCAATGTGTATTTTAGCTTGCTAGAAAATTTGTATTCTCCAGGAAAGGTAAGTCCTGGGGCTGCTGAGATTACATCCAAGATGGTGGCACCCAAGAGCAGTTTAAGGACTTTTGGATTCCTAAATTTTTTTTACAGCTAAATAACATGCATAAAATACAATAAATACACATATAATCTTGATAACATTTTCATATTCAGTAAAAGAAAAATCCTTATAAGAGCAGTATGGAAATAAAAGAAAAATAGAAAAAACTATACTCTCTGCCATGCTGCAGCATCAGTCTGATCAGTCTGATGCTGCTGCTGTCCATTGGCTCTATGACCAAGGACGAAATATTCACACTACCGCTGATCACTCAAGTTTCACTCTACTCTGAACAGAGAGCGATGACTGTCAGTCACTGCTCTCCACTCTGCCAGTTCTAGCGCTCAATGGAGCGCAGGGCTGGGAGTGGGGTGAGAGTGGCTAAAGGAAATATGAGCAAGATATTCTAAAACTAAAATCCCACATCCTCAGCACTCACGGTAAGTGCTAAACAATAGCTGCTGCTGTATTACTCATTTATTCTCAAATCTGGTGCCAAAGAAAGTCACCAATGGTGAACATAACAAAGGCACTAGCAGCGCTTTTAAAAAAACTTAAACATAAAACTGTAAATATAAATTTAAAATGTAAATGCAAAGTCACCTAACTAAATATATGTAAACATCAACCTACACGACTTTGTAGGTTGATGTTTACATATATTTAGTTAGGTGACTTTGCACTGAGGGTGAGAGTGGCTGGCTCCTGCCCTCAGCCGCATGTTGAGAGGCTGAGCCAGTTGCCGGTCAGGCATCTGGATGGACCCCAACAATATGGTCAGGATCCTACCAGAGCCTGGAGCTGCTCTTTTTACCGTCAGCCAACAATAGACTTTATCCTGTTGTTGGCTGATTCTGGGTCACAGGAGTGCAGAAGTAAGTGCTCATACCCAGAAGAGAAGTATGGCCAAAAAGCACCTCTTTTTTTTTTTTAAACATGTATGTGCAGCCATAACTTTTTAATTTTGGATTATATATTTCTTTAGCTGTCTGTGTACTTGCTAGATTTACCCTCTTTATTTGTCCTGGTGACCACTGTCATCAAAACAATAAGGAATGGAAAATCCATAATTATACAGTTGTCACTAGAACAAGAGTGTGGGTGGACTTTACAGTGAGGACACCTGTTCTGTTTACATCTAGGAAGTGCCTGTCATTTTGTAACGCTTTATTCCTATTGCTTCTTTAGGACACAATGTGAAGCGAAAGCTGGTTAATGGAACCCATACACCAACAATTAAACTAAGGGCATTTACAAGACTGAGCAGACATTAAAACTCTTTGGCAGATAAAGCAGTTCATACATTTATTCATCTACAGTGCCTTGAAAATGTATTCATGGAAGAAAGAGAAGAAGTTCCCTCGCTGCCTAAAAACCCCACGGGGGACTTCTTCTCTTTCTTCCATGTTTGTTACGGGGTTTGTTACGGGGTGTACAGCTAGCTCAGCTTGTCCTTTGGGCGCCCTCTTTCCCTTTTGAAAATGTATTCATACCCCTTGAAATTGTCCACATTTTGTCATGTTACAACCAAAAATGTAAAAGTATTTTATGGGATAGATCAACAGAAAGTGGCACAAAATTGTGAAGTGGAAGGAAAATTATAAATGGTTTTCAAATGTGTTTACAAATATGTGAAAAGTATGGCGTGTATTTGTATTCAGCCCTCCTTAGTCAATACTACCACCTTTGACTGCAATTACAGCTGCAAGTCTTTTTTGCTATGTCTCTACCAGTTTTGCACATCTAGAAAATGACATTTTTGCCCATTCTTCTTCGCAAGCTAGCTCAAGTTCTGTCAGATTGGATGGAGAGCGTCTGTGAACAGCAATTGTGAAGCCTTGCCACAGATTGGCAATTGGATTTAGGTCTGAATTTTGACTGGGCCATTCTAACACATGAATATACTTTTATCTAAACCATTCCATTGTAGCTCTGGCTGTATTATTAGGGTCGTTGTTCTGCTAGAAGGTGAACCTCCGCCCCAGTCACAAGTCTTTTGCAGACTCTAACAGGTTTTCTTCTAAGATTGCCCTGTATTTGGCTCCATCCATCCTTACCATCAACTCTGACCAGCTTCCCTGTCCCTGCTGAAAAAAAGCATCCCCCCAACATGATGCTGCCACCACCATGTGACACGGTGCAGATGGTATGTTCAGGGTAATGTGCAGTTGGGAGCCTGGTCCTCAGCCAGGTGCTCACCAAAAAACTAGGAGGCAAATCGACTATCTTGGTACAATACAATGGAAGTAGATATAGGTATTGAAACAACCGTGTAAAAAATTAAAATATATACGTTTATTGATACACAATACATGACAAAAATATCAATGATGAATTCAAAAATAGGTGACGGTCCATGTGTATCCCCAAGATAATACTCCCCTGATGAGGAAGATCACAGTGGGATAGTCTACTAGTTTCGCTGACTGAGCCGCTTCATCAGGAAAATATCTACAATTTAATTAGCACATGATCAAAAACAATGCATTTAATCACATATAGGGAAAACAGTATTTCAAGTAATATATAAATGTAGACAACATACAGCTGTTATATGGAGACAGATAAAAGACCACTTGCCCGAATCACGGTATACACAGGGCGTAACCAGTAAGGTGTTTTCCATGGCCTTCATGATGCTGCTTGTTCACTAAGGTTCTCTAACAAACCTCTAAAGGGGCTTCACAGAACAGCTGTATTTATACTGAGTATAAATTGCACACAGGTGGACTCTATTTACTAATTAGGTGACTTCTGAAGGCAATTGGTTCCACTAGATTTTAGTTAGGGTTATCAGAGTAAAGGGAGCTGAATACAAATGCACACCACACTTGTTAGATATTTATTTGAAAACCATTTATAATTTTCCTTCCACTTCACAAGTATGTGCCACTGTTGGTATTTGACATAAAATCCCAATAAAATACATTTATGTTTTTGGTTGTGAAATTACAAAATGTGGAAAATTTCAATGGGTGTGAATACTTTTTCAAGGCACTGTAATTAGTGTATTGATTGGCCAGTGTTCACTTCTGAGGTACTTTTAAGTGAGCTCCTTGGGCAACAGGGTATAGAGTTAGTAGTTCCAAAGCACAAAAATGATATTCCTCCTAGATGCACATAGAAGCTAGGACATGGAGATGCATAGCTCATCCAAAGAAGTTGCTTCACACTCGGGAATTGTGTTCTGCTCCTAGAAATGTATTCATTAATCATTTGCTGTGCTACAGGGCTTCATTTTTCACACGATTAGGGCGGCATAAACCATGCAAGGGCAGCTGGACCTGTATGCAAATCACATCTATTCCTGTAAAGGTTTTACTTGCCTGTGTCTTTCCTTTGATCTGTAAGGGACCATTCTATGGACATTCAAGTAGTTACATATTTTCACAGCAGAAGCACTAAAGTTGTCCAACAGCTCATCTCACCCTGCTCTCCATTCCATGTTTACATTAAGCCGCATATACACGGTCGAACTGTTTGACGTACTTAGTCCGTTGAAACACATTTCAGCGGACAATCCGCTCGTGTGTGGGCTTCAGCGGACTTTTTCAGCGTGCAGTCCGGAGTACTAAGAATTTCGGTTTTTCCAAAAATCTGTCCGTCGTACTTTGGTTTCAGCGGACAATACGCTCGTCAGTATGCTAGTCCGACGGACTAAGAATGGCGCATGCCCAGAAAGGATTTACAGGGCTTTGCTGTGTCTTGGACTTCCTATTTCTAGTCCCGTCGTGCTGTACGTCATCGCGCAAGCTTTCGTCGGACTGTTTGTGTATCCGTGTGTGGTCAAGTCCGTTCAGTGGAAAGTACGCCGGATTGTCCGTCGGATTGTATGACGGACTAAGTACGTCAAACAGTTCGACCGTGTGTACGCGGCATTACAGATCTGAAGGTTGATGTAGAGGGGGAGGATAAAAGGAGTTGAGCCAATTGAGCCTTTTGTGAGAAAATTTGAGGATGCAGTGTTCCGCCATGTCTGCAGCTATAGAAATTAGTGAGGGCTTGTTAGAAAGCTTATTTATTGCTTGTTAAGATTATGTAAAAATTTAGATGTGCTTGGCCTGGTTTTATTGTGCCTTTCCTTACAACACAATAATGGCACTGTTCTATTGTTGAATAATAGGAGAAAGACAACGTGACGGACGCAACGGTTTCTTTTTCATGCAACTCTTTTTCTTTTATTTTTTGGCTGCTGATAGTTCAGTTTAAGCTTGTTGACCAATCAAAGCGGTTAGTTGCTTTGACGATCCTAGCAGCTACTCAACTGCAAATTTCTGCAGAGTGAGAACTCACCCCCCCCCCCCCCCCCATTGTTTTGCTTTGGTATATTAAAGTTTACTTTGCATTAAAAGCAAGGAAGCTGAGACCTCTGCAGTGTATTAATGTGCTTTTACTAATCAAAAATGCTTTACATACAAAATTAGTACAATTATAGGAATACAATACAAGACTGGCAGATATACCTGTAACAAGCAAGTTGCCTAGCAAATAAGCAAAAATGTTGGTCTATACACAGTAAAAGTATGCTTTAAAGTTAGTTAACTCAGGTTACAGTGGGTTCACGATCTCCATAGGTAATGAGGATCCCAGGCTCATATAAGCAGTTGCTGGAGATCAGGCACAGATAGGCTGCGCTGATGGGCACAGACTGCGCTGAGGCTGAGCTGTTGGGCACTGATGAGACTGCTCTAAGGCAGCTGTTCTTATGGGTACTGATAAGCTGCACTAAAGAGGCTGCATTGATATTCTGCACTGATGGGCACTGATGAACTGCACTGATGGGCAACGAGGCTGTAATTATGGGCACTGATGAGGCAGCACTGATATGCTGCACTTGGGTAGCACAGATGAGACTGCACTGATGAGGCTGCACATAGGGGCACTGATAAGCTGCATTAATGAGGCTTCATTGATAGGCTGCATTGATAAACTGCACTGATGGGCACTGAGACAACACTAATGAGGCTGCACTGATAACCAGTGGACACCATCCATTGCCCTACTGACACCGTTCACCGTGAAATATCTGTAGGAGGGGCTTTCACCATCCCTGCAAAGTTTCATTTTTTATGTCTTATTTTCAGTCTGATGTGTATTAGGTGTTGAGTTACGTATCACAGAGACCGATATTGTGGTAATATTGAAGTTTATTGAGATTCCCATACATTAGTGTGTTCTACCATTATTGTGTTATTGATTAGTAAGTTAGCGCTGCCGTTTTTTGTTTTTTTTTCTCATGCTGACATTCACTTGTGCCATGTGCTGATGTAAAGCAGCATGTCCCAGCTCAGTGTTGTGGCTAGGGATGTGCTCATATACACCATACAAGCACTGATTGATGTTAGAAAGATCTCTAAGCTACAGCAGGAGGAGGCATATTTCTAATTACAGCAGAGTACAATGAGTAAAATATATAATTATAGACATGTGTCTACAGTTCTGTAATGATTACTGTACATAAAGCAAGTAAGGGCAATATGTTTATCTGTTGTTGTGCCTGGGGGGAGAGCACAAACATGCTTTGCATTTATAAGGCTGTAACCTACCTATCCTGCTGTGTGTTGCTGGCTGGCTGTAGAATAAGGGGGGGTGATTTATGTTGAAGAGGGCTTGTTCACATTTAGCATGTACAGGCCTAGTGTACCCTCCCACATTTACTGCAATTCTGAAAGCATGATTGGAAGTGTAGTTTGATTATAGTGTAGTCTGCTGTAGAGAGAGAGTGGAGAGAATATGGTATAATCACTATTTTAACACCTCCTTGGCAGAATAGATGCTGCATTTTTTTAATTGAATTGCAGAGCTGCCTTCCGGAAAATTCAATTAGACTTTTCTCTACAATGGTAAGGAATTTCACAAATGTAACAACTGTTTAGTGTTTTGGGTAGGGGAGTGTACTAATGGGGGATTTTTTACCGACCTGGGAGTTCTGCTTCAGGACCGTCCACCGTGGATATACATCTATACTTTGACATTAAATACTGTTGTTATGGCAGCAGATAGCTTCCATAACCCTGGTATTTTTATTCACAACAGGTTGTCCGCTTTAAGATAAAAATGGTCTCCACGGCAGATTCTCCATGTGATCACTTAATAGGCGGTGAGAGAGATGCCCCCCTCCCGCCACTTGCCAAGAGTCTCCGCTACTTTCCTGAGCCATTGGAAGCGATGGAGATAATCCGGTCCTGTGGCCTGATGGGCAGGAAGTTGAGTGAGGAGATGATGGCCCCCACTCGACTCTATGCCTTTGGAGGATTGGAGCAACGTCAAACGTCACTTCTGCCCAATGGCCTAAAAGGGCCAATTTCTTTGTTTTTTGCTTTTAAGTGTAAGTGTGAGATCTGAGGTCTTTTTGACCCTATATCTCACATTAACCACTTGCCAACCAGCCGCCATCATTATACTGCGGTAGGACGGCACAATCCCACGAGCCGTCAGGCCGCGTACACACGGGCGGACTGTTCGCCCAACCTTGTCCGCTGAACAGTGTTTGGGCGGACAGTCCGCTCGTGTGTGGGGCTTCAGCGGACAGTTTCAGCGGACAGTTGGACGGACAAGGTCTTACGGAAATTCCGAAAAACTGTCCGCTGAAACAAGGTTTCAGCGGACTGTTCGCTCGTGTGTAGGCTTGTTCGGCCAACTAAGTCTCGCGCATGCTCAGAAAGGATTTTCACGCCGAAAGCTATAATGCAGTGTATAGGACGTCGTATTTTTCGTCCCGTCGTACGTGCCGTTCACGTCATCGCGCACGGTTTCAGCAAACTGTTCGTCCGTCGTGTGTGGCCATGTCCGTCCATGCTAAGTTTGAGCGGACTGTTTGCCGAAACTGTTGGACGGACAAAGTTGGGCGAACAGTCCGCGCGTGTGTACGCGGCCTCATAGTTGTACATCGGCTCCTTTAAGCTCGATAGCAGGCGCCCGCTGCACTGCTTGGATGCCAATGCGCGTGGCCGGTAATCATAATGACCACTGACCTTGCGCGATCCCAGGCATGAGAGCCAGAACAGGGAGGTGTGTGTGTGTGTGTGTGTTTACACACAAATCCCTGAGGAGAGACAGATTGTTCCCACTAGCTAGGAACAGCGATCTATCACCTCCTCTAGTCAGTCCCATCCCCTTACAGTTAGGACCCACACTAGGGAACACAGTTAACCCCTTGATCACCCCTAGTGTTAACTCCTTCCCTGACAGTGACATTTACACAGTAGTCAGTGCATTTTTCTAGCACATATCACTGTATAACTGTCAATGCTTCCAAAACCATACCACCATTACTAGTAAAAAAAAAAAATAATAATAATAAAAATGCCATAAAACTATCCCCTATTTTGTAGACGCTAGAACATTTTCGCATACAAATCAATATATGCTTATTGCAATTTTATAACCAAATATATATGTAGAAGAATACATATCGGCCTAAACTGAGAAAAAAAAATGCTTTTAAAAAAAAAAAAATAGGGAATGTTTATTATAGCAAAAAGTACAAAATATTGTGTTTTTTTTTTTTTTTTAAATTGATGCTTTTTTTTGTTTATAGCGCAAAAAATAAAAACCGCAGTGATGATCAAATACCACCAAAAGAAATCTCTATTTGTGGGAAAAAAAAGGACATCAATTTTGTTTGGGCACAGCGTTGCACAACCGCGCTATTGGCGGTTAAAATGACGCAGTGCCGTGTCGCAAAAAATGGCCTGGTCATTGAGCAACCAAATTTTCTAGGGCTGAAGTGCTTAAAGAGGTCCTGTCATGGTTTTTTTTTTCTATCACATTCCTTGTAATAGGAATAATGTGATACAGATTTTTTTTTTTTTTTAACCACTTGCTTACTGGGCACTTAAACCCCCCTCAGTCCCAGACCAATTTTCAGCTTTCAGCGCTGATGCACTTTGAATGACAATTGCGCGGTCATACAACACTGTACCCAAATGAAATTTTTATCATTTTTTTCCCACAAATAGAGCTTTCTTTTGGTGGTATTTAGTTACAGCTCGGAGTTTTATTTTTTGCTAAACAAACAAAAAAAGATGCAAAAAAAAAAAAAAAAAATCATGTTTTAATAGTTTGTTATACAATTTTGCAAACGGGTCATTTTTCTCCTTCATTGAAGTGCGCTGATTAGGCGGCACTGATGGCTGCATTGGTGGGCACTGATGGGCTGCATTGGTGGGCACTGATAGGCTGCATTGGTGGGCACTGATAGGCTGCACTGGTGGGCACTGATAGGCATAGTTAAGGCGGCACTAATAGGCACAGATAAGGTGGCACCGATCGGCACAGATAAGGCGGCACTGATGGGCAAAGGTGGGCACAGATAAGATGGCATGGATGGGTGGCACGGATAAGTGGTACGGATGGGTGGCACGGATGGGCACTGATAGGTACCACTGATAGATGGGACTGATGGGCACTGATAGGTGGCACTGATAGGTGGCTCTGATAGGTGGCACTGCTGGGCACTGATGGGCGGCACTGCTGGGCACTGATGGGCGGCACTGGGGTGCAGCACCTTTAAGGAAGATTGTGGGCACTGTGGGTGGCACTGTTGGTGGCACTGCTGGATGGCACTGTGGGTGGCACTGTGGGTGGCACTGTGGGTGGCACTGTGGGTGGCGCTGTGGGCACTATGGGCACTGCTGGGTGGCACTGATGGGGGGCACTTACTTTCATTCAGGATGGCACTGCGGTGGGCAGGTGGGCACTGGCAGGAGGCAGGTGGTCAGCTGTATTGCTGGGCGTGATCGGGACTGATGTCCCGATCACGGCCGCCGGTGATCGGCTTTTTTTTTCTCTCCTCGCGCTGTCAGCGCGAGGAGGAATAATAGCCGATTACCGGCTCCGTTCTGTCACATGATCAGCTGTCATTGGCTGACAGCTGATCACGTGATAAGGGGTCGGGATCGACCCCTTGCACGGATCGGTGATCAGGCGAGTCTCGTGGACTCGCCGATCACAGAGCGCGCCGCGCGCGCCCCTCAGGGGGCGCACAGGCCGCTCGTAACCGGGACGACGTCAATAGACGTAGTCCCGGAAAAGTAGATCCGCGCTAATGCCGTCATTTGGCAATAGCGCAGATCTCAAGTGGTTAAGGAACAGTGTAAAAATAAATGAGGAAAAAACTGAATGTAAAGTGCCCCGTCCCTCCGTGCTCGCATGCAGAAGTGAACGCATGCGTAAGTTGCACCCACATATGTAAACGGTGTGCAAACCACGCGTGTGATATCGCCGCATTGGTAGAGTGAGAGCAATAATGATAGCACTAGACCTCTTTAACTCAAAACTGGTAACCTGTTGACATTTTTAAACGTCGCCTATGGAGATTTTTAAGCCAAAGTTTGTCACCATTCCACCAGCTGGCGCAATTTTGAAGCATGACATGTTGGGTATCAATTAGCTCTGCCTAACATTATCTTAAACAATATAGAAAAAAATCGTGTTAACTTTACTGTTTTCTTCTTTTTTTTTTTTTTCAAAAGGTGTATTTTTTCATAAAAAATTGCATTTGTAAGACCGCTGCGCAAATACAGTGTGACATAAAGTATTGCAACAATCTCCATTTTATTCTCTAGGTTGTCTGAAAAAAAAAAAAATATATATATATATATATATATATATATATATATATATATATAATGTTTAGGGGTTCTAAGTAATTTTCTAGAAAAAAAAATGACTAACTAGTAAACAAGAAGTGTCAAAAATAGGCATGGTCGTTAAGTGGTTAAACAAACTTGATGTCTGTGTCTAAGTCTATACAGAGGCTTTTTTTTTTTGTGGGAAAAATCATATAAATATATATCTATATCAAATGCAACACACCCAGAAAAACTGTTCATCCTCACATGTACCATTTACCATTTACACGTTGGTGGCTACTGTGCCAGTAGTCTCTCTTAATGACACATGGACGGAAAGCGCCTATATGAGCATTAATAATTTTTTGCACAAGATGGGTTTAATGATATTGAAAAGCTCATTTTTGCCGAAGATGTGTGAAAGCTATTCCAAATTTGTAAAGTAATCCTCCTAGAGCATAAATTAAAGCGGGGCTTAATATTTAATTACACTGCAGGTGTTTTAAGAAGTGGTCGACAAATCAATGTGTTGCCGGGAAGCTGTCCAGCTTGTGCAAAATTAAAACTCTGCTGCCTGTAGAAAGTCACAAAGCCAGGTAACCCAGTCCTGGCCATCTTTACTCTACTAATGATTCCTTAACAATTAAAAAATTCACAGGCCCCTTATTCTTCAGCAGTAAAAAAAAGAATAAAAACACTCTATACTTGGCATTCTGAAGCCGTGGCGCTGTTGCCGAGGTGGGGGGACGTCTGTGTTGTTCTAATCCCCTTGATACATTTTATCAGGGTACTTCAGGTTCTGTAATTTTCTAGTTAACTGGTGCATGAAAAATATGGGTCAAAATACTGGCATTTTTTCTTAAATTACATTTTGTATAAAATGAAGCTTTACGTGGAGAATTCAAGATAATGCGACCATAAATTCACTGCCGCGTCATCGCTATTAAATGATACCAGAATGCACTTTATCAGCAGTTCCTGGAACAGTGCTAATGTACATTTTATGTCTAGTTATGGTTCATATGTGACGCTATTCCGCTTTTCATTTTATTCAGCATATAGGGGCAAAGGACAACGTGATAGTCTCCTACAGTGAAAATAGCTGCATTTATTAATAAACTGTTTACATTTTAATTAGTGGTGTGTCCAGACTATGTTTTGGAATTTAACATTGAAGTGGTTCTTTTTTAAACATAGACTTTAATACACCCAAATAAAGCAGGTTGGACCTTTTTAGGTCTCATTCACACAGTGTAACCAAATGCATTTGCAATTGAAAAAAAAAAAACAGAACAGTTTAAGGCCCCTTTCACACGGGTGCTCCGATCTGGTCCGCCTGTCAGTTTTTTAGTTGGACCCGACCCGACCCTCCATTCACCTCCATGGAGCGGCAGATGTGAGCGGGGACATGTCTGCTGGCATCCCCCGATATGCGATCCCATACTATCCGCCAAGTCCAGACGGATAGAAACCCTATTTTCTATACGTCTTGGGGATCGGATTTGATGAAGACTGAGAGGTGTGATATGTTTCATCCAATCTCCTATAGAGGACAGTGGGGCTCTTACAGGTCCGTCTCCACGCAGTGAGCGGAGATGAAATCATCTTCCTGCTCAGCGGGGATCAGCGGAAAGGCTGTGTGAAAGGACCCTTACACAAGTATTTACTGATGATTGCACAAGAACTTTTGTGCAAGTAAAAAATTGTAATAAGGTCAGTAAGCATTTTACATCCATGTGAATGTAGCCATAACCTTTAACTTTTTATTTTTTCACACCTTGGTGTCTACAGGGCTCCAGCCACTTCAAATCACCTTCTCCTTTCAAAGGATAAGTTCACCTTTCAAAAATAAATAAATAAATGCACATCTTTTTACAGGTAAGAAAAAAAATGCATTTATTATTTATTTTATCAGGAGCCTGCAAAGCATTGCATCTGTGATCAGCAGATCATGGGTGAAATGCCAAGCTCCTGCAGACTGACAGTGTAGCTGTCTGCCCGTACCTCATACAGGCAAGCAGTTACTGAATGACCAGAAGAATCAATGAACTACCTAGAGCGCTCATTATTGCCCTGGTAGTTCATTGAGAACTACAAGCTGTCAACCGCAGTGGCGTGCGGTAGTTGCAGTTCTCCCATTCACAGAACTCTGTGAATGAATGACACAGCCGGGTGGGCATTTTTTTTAACTTGTGAACGCAAGTATGAGGACAATATCCTCTACTCACTGCCACAACTGGGGCTCGGGAAGGTGACGGGGCTGCTCATTTAGTAACATGTTAAATGTTACACCCTGGATGAGGTGTGACATGTTATGAATGGTGAACTTGGCATACAGTATACTGTATGCATGCAGTCTGTCAGTGTTCTCATAATGATTTGGGTGAAGTCACATGAGATGGGTTCAGATAAATGGAGAAAATTATGCTTGCTGCTTTATGCACCTTTTTACGTCTGCATTTTAGCTGGTAAACACACAAACAGCAATTCATTTTAGCTCTAACGACAGATTTCTGGTGGTAGTTTCCTTAAAGTGTTACTAAACCCAGGACCCTGCATTCACTATATCTAGTCTCCCACAGAACATGGAAATGCAAACATTTTAGTAAATAAATGACTTGTTTATTTAGGAAATAAGAAAGAAAATGACTCGTTACTGAGTGGGTGGAGCCAGATGGGGAACTGAGAGTCTTGTTCCCCATCAAGTCTGCTTCACTTTTGGTTGACAGCGCATGGCAGTGTGCAGATTTGAAAGCTGCTATTGGACTGAATAGCAGCTATGGATCAGCCCACTCCTGTACGCCGTCAATCAAAAGTGAAGCAGACCTGATGGAGAACTAGATTCTCAATTCCCCATCAGCCTCTGCTCACCCCTAGCATAAAACTCTAGATTGGGTTATAAATAACATCCCACGGAGCACCATTAAATCCATTATAACAAAATAGGAAACATATTGTACCACTATAAACCTGACAAGAGAAGGCTGTACACCAAACCTGATAAAAACTGAAAAAAAATGTGCTTAGTTTGGAAAATCAATTGTATTGAGACCTGCACCTACCATTCACCAGAATACAGCCTTCCACCAACAGGATGCATGATTCTTGAAACACACACGTGCCCTTCACCACATCTTACCAGACTGTGTTGATCCCCAATCGCTGAGATCAACAAGGCATGTAGTAATTTGGATGATTCCAGCTTTTAACAACTTATCACTTGTGGATAGAAGATTAGAGCTCCCCCTGCTGGCTAGATAGTAGACTACGTAATGTTAGTATGCATTATTTTATATTTACCCAACTGCAAAAATATCTTTTAAAGTGTTAACTTATTAAACAAATATATACTTTATGTACATAGCCACATACAGTATCTAACAAAAGTGAGTACACCCTTCATATTTTTTGTAAATATTTTATATCTTTTCATGTGACAACACTGAAGAAATTACACTTTGCTACAGTGTAAAGTAGTGAGTGTACAGATTGTATAACAGTGTAAATGTTCTGAACAAGAAACAATGGGGGACTTATGGACTTTACAGGCACACGTAAGGAAAGGTAATTCATTAATTTAGTGAATTGTTATTAACACAAAAATGTATAATCTTTGTACAAAAATGTACAAATATTAAAAAACCAGTAATGGAAAAGTTCATTTGCTAGATTGACTAATCTCAGCATAATTAAGCCAAGTTTGATATTTTGTTTGTAATTTGTGATACATACTGGTTATATCCTATGCTGAGATTGGTCAAACTAGCAAATTAACTTTTCCATTTCTGTTTTTTTAATCTTTGTACATTTTGTATTAATACAATTTCACTAAATTAATGAATTACCTCTCCTTACTTGTGCCTGTAAAGTCCATTGTTTCTTGTTCTGAATATATTCTAACCAGGACGTGGCACTTCTTATCAATATTAATTTTCATTTTGGGTTATCCACCTTACCACTAGGTATTTTGATACCCCCACTTGAGTTGTTTGTTCTATTGTAAATGTTCTGTCCCCTTAAATTAACTCAACACAGCCATTAATGTCTAAACCGCTAGCAACAAAAAGTAGTAGACCCCTAAGTGAAAATGTCCAAATTGGGCCCAGCCTGTCAATATTTTGTGTGGCCACCATTTTTTTCCAGCACTGCCTTAACCCTCTTGAGCATGGAGTTCACCAGCGCTTCACAGGTTGCCACTGGAGTCCTCTGCCACTCCTCCATGATGACATCATGGAGCTGGTGGATGTTAGAGACCTTGCGCTTATCTTCAGTTTGAGGATGCCCCACAGATGCTTAATAGGGTTTAGGTCTGGAGACATGCTTGGCCAGTCCATCACCTTTACCCTCAGCTTCTTTAGCAAGGCAGTGGTCATCTTGGAGGTGTCTTTGGGGTCATTATCATGTTGGAATCCCATCGGCCCAGTCTCCGAAGGGAGGGGATCATGCTCTGCTTCAGTATGTCACAGTGCATGTTGATATTTATGGTTCCCTCAATGAACTATAGCTCCTCAGTGCCAGCAGCACTCATGCAGTCCCAGACCATGACACTCCCACCACCATGCTTGACTGTAGGCAAGACACACTTGTCTTTGTAATCCTCACCTGGTTGCCACCACACACACTTGACACCATCTGAACCAAATAAGTTTATCTTGGTCTCATAAGACCACAGGACATGGTTCCAGTAATCCATGTCCTTAGTCTGCTTGTCTTCAGCAAACTGTTTGCAGGCTTTTTTTGTGCATCATCTTAAGAACAGGCTTCCTTCTGAGACGACAGCCATGCAAACCAATTTGATGCAGTGTGCGGCATATTTTGACCCCTTCAACCTCTGCAGCAATGCTGGCAGCACTCCTACATCTATTTCCCAAAGACAACCTCTGGATATGATGCTGAGCATGTGCACTCAACTTCTTTGGTCGACCATGTAGAGGCCTGTGCTGAATGGAACCTGTCCTGTTAAGCTGATGTATGATCTTGGCCACCTTGCTGCAGCTCATTTTCAGGGTCTTGGCAATCTTCTTATAGCCCATGCCATCTTTATGTAGAGAAACATTTTTTTTTCAGACCCTCAGAGAGTTCTTTGCCATGAGGTGCCATGTTGAACTTCCAGTTACCAGTATGAGAGAGTGAGAGCGATAACACCAAATTTAACACACCTGCTCCCCATTCATATCTGTGACCTCGTAACAATAACGAGTCACATGACACCGGGAAGGGAAAATGGCTAATTGGGCCCAATTTGGACATTTTCACTTGGGGTGTACTCACTTTTGTTGCCAGTGGTTTAGACATTAATGGCTTTGTGTTGAGTTATTTTGAGGGGACTGAAAATTTACATTGTTATACAAGCTGTACACTCACTACTTTACATTGTAGCAAAATGTAACTTCTTCAGTGTTGTCACATAAAAAGATATAATGAAATATTTACAAAAATGTAAGGGGTGTACTCACTTTTGTGAGATAAATAGTCAACAACTGATCAGTTTATCAAGATAAAAAATCAAAGTGTCTGTGACTGTGGAGTAATTGTTGGTGCCTTACATAGTGGTTGCAGCCTCTCAGAATATGCTGCCGAATTCTTGCTGTGAGATGCAGATAATATAGTTAGTGTTTAAATTCTGCAGTATTTTTTAGCAGTCTTTTGACAATGCTTTGGGCTGCTTGTGTTTGTGGAAAATATTTGTATTTCATACATTTGGGTACCTTAACCTAAAAACCTTCAGTGTACTTCATGTGAATACCTTAGACATACCTTGCATGCTCAGGGCTTCCAACCACCATTTTTTTTGGTATAATTACCCGGAACCAGCTGTCAGCTTGACCAAAGAGTCTTGATGTGTGTTTTTAGAATTGACAGCGGCTCCTGTATAATGGGTGTTTGCAGGCGTGATTCATAAATACATTGTTGTAATGTTTTTAGTGCCTATGGGCAAATCAATTTTTCTCCTTTCGATCTGCACAATATTTCAGCAGCCGCATCCTTTTTTTGTTCCATTTTGTTATTTTTTTTGTCTATTGGAGATGTAGACAATAAGATATTTTTTGCAATTCAATAAATATATATATATATATATATATATATATATATATATATATATATATATATATACACAAAAAAAAACTATAGCCAAAGCAGCTAATGCAGTTGATGTGGGGCCTGTGGGTGGGAAGGGGGTCATACTATGGAGGTTGCCTGATGTCTCCATATTAAAAGAACTGAGGTCAGGTACACAGGAAAATGCTTTGGAATTTGGACTAGCACTTTTCATATCAAACCTGTGGCTTATAACAATATTTCTGAAGTTGAAATATCCCAGTGTGTCTTTTCAGCTGAAAAGTGATAAGTTGAGTTTATAAAGTAATCGTGCATAAAAGCTGGAGCAACTCTGTAATAATATCATAGGTGTGCACAGCCTAATGCATTAGGGTGCGCACCCCAGGGCTCAAAGACACATGCTTTTCTCTGCAGTGTATGTATACAAATGTGTATGTGTGTATATTTATATATATAAAAAAAAACACTTGCCAGGTGGGGTGGTAAAAAGTATGGGAGGGCTTGAAGTAGCATTAAAACCCACATAATTAAAAATGATCAATAAATTGTCATACTCACCTGGTCACTATGGGATTCCTTTTCTGTATTCTGCCAAAAATATGGTTGATCCGGGGGGCGCATGCGCGGCGCTGAACGTGATGGCGGCTTGAAGAGATAGCTCTGTCTCGCCCGGAACTCTATCAGCGCCCTGGAGGGCTCATAATCGGTTTCACACCTCACGATCTACACCCTCCAGGTCCCCTTATCACGGTGCATGCCTTCGAAGAAGAAGAAAACCCGCAGCGGGAGCCAACATACCTTAACTCACTATCTCCTGCGCACGAGGGATAGCGACATGATGGCCCAAGATGGCGCGGAGCGGTGCGGTATCACTTCCTCCCCGCTCACCTCACCACAAGTCTCCGCGGGCTCTCCTTCACTCCGGCCCCAGGTAGGAGACAATAACTCTCTCTCAAAGGCGGATCTGGACGCCAGCCTGGAAGCTATGTACGACAGGCTGGCGTCCAAGTTTCAAACGGAGCTGCACAAGTCCTCGCAGGCCTTATCACAGGAGATTGCGGCCCTGGGTTCCAGGACTGACAGGCTGGAAAGCAAGCACGACGAACTTGCGCTCGCACATAACGATCTCAGCAGGGAACATGAAACCCTCGTTTCGACCGTTCTGACTATGCAGTCGCAAATCGAGGAGCTCGATAATAGGAATAGGCGCAATAACTTACGTCTCAGAGGGATCCCGGAATCGGAGACAGACCTGATACCCACGGTTATCCGCCTCTTTAAATCTCTCCTACCGGATCACGAATCGTCCTCCTTTACATGCGATCGGATACACCGAGCTCTCCGTCCGAAGCCTCCTGCAGACAAACCCCCACGGGACATTGTCTTGTGCATGAAAGACTTCCTAGTTAAAGAGGACATATTACGTGCAGCAAGAAACAAACAGCGCATTCTTTTAGATGAAGCTCTTATTCAAATTTTCCCGGATATTTCCCCAGCCACTTTGGAGAGAAGGAGGAACCTCAAGGATATTACTTCTGCCCTGCAATCAGCCCGGATTCGCTATAGATGGGGGTTCCCCTTCAAGTTAGTGGTTCCTCACAATGGCAGCACCTACTCTGTCACTACGCTCCAGGAGGGCCAAGAACTCCTTGTTAAGCTGGGTCTCTTAAATGCAGCGGATCTTCACAGACCACCCTCCACCCCCAGACCAGCGCCTATTTGGCAAACTCCACCCTCGCGGAGAGACAGAAGAAGGATTCGTTATGGAATCGGGGACCACAACGCTGACGGCCCACGGTAGTCGGAGTCATTTCTTTTTGGGTTCCCCCCCTGTTTTCTATCCCTGGCTACCCGCCTTTCACTTGAACCTTATGGCCACCATGACGGTATGCTCCCTAATCTACACATTGTTCCGGAAGGGCCTCTTTGATGGTCTGCCACGGGTTTGAGCTGCTGCCTGCTTCCCCCACCCAGCAAATTTCCTGTTATTCCCCTTTTTTGTGGAACTCTTGGTGTTTTTTACGCTTGTTTTGAGCTGGGTTCGAGACCCTGTAGTCTCGGAGTTCTTTATTTCTCCCATTTTTGGGGTTATCAGGTAATTGGACAGTTCACCTTTTTTCTTTGTTTTTTCTCCTTTACTGGTTACCTGACCCTACTCCTTTTGGAACAGGCTAAGCCTGGGTACGTTCAATTTTCTGGATATGTTCCAGTTCCTTGACTCTTTTTGTCTTGTTTTTGTTTTTGATTTTTGTTTTTATTTTTCTCTCATTTTTTTCTATTACCCACAACTAGCGATGATGGTTGCTTCTCAAGTAATGCTGACTGAATATGTTGGTTTTTTTCTATATCTTGTTTCACTGAGGGGAGGTGGTTTTCAGTTGTTATCGGATGCGGCGGATGGCAGTGCCCCTGGTCACCTTATTTGGGCTTTTCACCCCACCCCCTTGTATCGGTTCTTCTACTCCAATACCGGGGTTCCCTTAGCTAACCTCACCTTAGATCTTATCAATGGTAATTACATGCATATCTCATAATGTTCAGGGGTTTAACTCCCCTAATAAAAGGAGGAAGGCCTTTGACTTTTATAAGACGTTGGATGCCAAGGTTCTCCTCCTCCAAGAGACCCACTTTGCACGCAAATCTCACCCTAAATTTTTTCATAGGAATTATCCCCAAGCATTTTACACCCTTCATTCCTCCAAGTCCAGGGGGGCTGCCATCTTCTTGCACTCTTCCTTTCCTATGGATATTAGACGTGTGTATAAAGACGCAGAGAGTAGATATGTTATCATCCAAGGGGTAGTATGTAATAGAGAATTGACTATTGCTAGTGTCTATGCTCCGAATGATGCACCAGCTACCTTCTTTAAGCAATTTTTTGAAAAACTCTCCTCATTTCAATCTTCTCATTTAATCATAGGTGGGGACTTCAATCTGGTTGCGAATCCCACCCTGGATCGCTCTACTCACACGTCTCTATCCAAGGCCTTCCCCAAATCCCTAAATTGCAGTCTAGTGGAGTTTCAACTCTCTGACACCTGGCGGGCACATAATGTGGGTATTAAAGAATTCACATTTTATTCCCGCCCCCATAATAGCTCGGCGAGGTTGGATTATATCTTTACCTCACCCATCATACTGGCCAACTCAACTAAAGCGGTCATTCATCCCTGTGTTTGGTCTGACCATCACCTCACCTCCTTTTCCACCACATTTATCAAATTGGCCCCTACGCCACATTCCTGGAGGCTTAATGAAGCCCTGCTGTCTGATCCCTCTTTTATACCCCTTATCGAAGAGGCTATTGAAGACTATTTTAACTTTAATGCTCAACCCGATACTCTACCCTCAGTGTTATGGGTGGCTCATAAAGCAGTCCTCAGAGGGAAGATTATTGAGGTCTCAACTATTCGCAATAGGATGACCAATGGTAGAATTCTGACTCTCACGCGAGAGTTGGACCAACTTTACAGGAATACAGCCGCCTTACATTTAGAATCCACTAGACGAGAAATAGATTGCAGAAGGCTAGAGTTGGACTCCTTATTGTCCAACAAGGTGGAGAAGTCTTTTAGATGGGCAAGGGCTAAACACATCCTCTTAGACAATTCAGCATCCTCACCTTTCGCACGAAAACTTAACCGCCTTTCCCGCCCTCCTCATATCTATAAGTTGAACAACAGAGAGGGACAACTTACATCCCACCCGAAAGAGGTCTTAGACATCTTTAGAAATTTCTATTCTTCTCTGTTAGCCCCTAACGCAGACATTGAGGCCCAGGCAGTGAATTCCTGGTTGGACACGATACCCCTTCCTACTCTATCTCAGTCACAGTCTGAACAACTTAATTCACCTGTTTCCACAACTGAAGTTTTGAACGTCATTAAATCCCTTAAATTGGGCTCAGCCCCTGGTCCAGATGGGTTTGCGGCAGTCTATTACAAGAAATTTGCATCTCATTTAGCACCTAGACTGGCATGCCTGTTCAATTGGGTGATGCGTGGAGGCAGTTTCCCAGAAGAGATGTTGCTGGCAAACATGTCTTTGATACCTAAACCTGACAAAAATCATTCCCTCCCACAAAATTACAGGCCCATATCCGTTATGAATAATGACCTCAAAATTTTCAGTAGGATCCTTGCGGACAGATTGGCTAGATTTATTCCCTGTCTTATCTCCCCATTCCAATCCGGATTTATTCCCCACAGGCTGATAACCGACAACATTCGTTTGGCCTCGGATATTATCCAAGATGCCAACTCTACCTCCCGTAGCTTACTTTTACTTAGTCTGGACATCCAAAAGGCCTTTGATAGCGTTGCCTGGCCCTACCTTACTTCAGTTTTGCAAAAAATGGGTTTTGGGGGAGAATTTTTGCATTCCTTCCACACCCTCTATAAGAATCCCATGACCAGAATCAAAATCCCTGGCTGCTGCTCTGATTTCTTCAATGTAGGTAGGGGCACGAGACAGGGTTGCCCCCTTTCCCCATTAATTTTTGCCCTTGCCCTTGAACCCCTAGCCATAGCTATTCTGAATAACCCCGATATTTCTGGTTATAACAAAGGCCCCCTGTCATATAAGTTTTGCATGTATGCGGACGATGTCCTCATGTTCCTAACGAACCCTCTGCTCTCCCTTCCCAATTTATTTGCCTCCCTGTCAAAATTTGCGGAGATATCGGGGTTGACCATTAATATGTCTAAATCTTCTGCCCTTCCTATAGGTATCCCTCCGTTGGATCTCTTACACCTCAAACAGTCCTTTCCCTTCCACTGGCCGGACTCATCTCTATCCTACTTGGGGATAGCACTCCCAGATCATTATAATAAATTATTCACGTCCAACTACCCACCCCTTGTCAAGAAAATTAAAATGACCCTGAAGATGTGGTCCAGACTTCATATATCCTTCTTGGGCAGGATTACCGCTCTAAAGATGGTGGTGCTTCCTAGGCTTTTATATTTTTTTCGTTCTCTCCCTATTAGATTATCAAAGTCTTATCTTAATGATGTACAAGCTTCCCTCCTTCGCTTTGTTTGGCAAGATAAACCCCCTAGATTTTCCAAAGCTATATTGTACCGCTCCTCTAAAAAAGGGGGATTGGGGGTTCCACAGATATGGCTGTACTATCTGGCCAGCAGATTCTCGCAACAGGCTCAATGGAATATCAGGGCTTCCAGGGTTCCGTGGGTACAATTTGAACAAGAATCTGTAAAGCCTCTTTTTCTTCCGGGTATGATGTGGATCCCTCCTTTGGTCAACCACACTAAGTCCTATGGGAATATGCTTGTCTCGGATGGCATGCTCCTTTGGCATAGATATAAGCACGTATATGGTTTGGTGTCTCGGGCTCCTGGTGGTGCCTCCTTTTTGGGGGACTCCAGGTTCCTGACTGCACACAACCACTTAAATGCTTTCCGCATCTGGATAGAATTGGGTCTTATATCCCTTAAGGACTTTATAGTGGACTCAAACTTCACCACATTCCAGGACCTACAAGTTAGATTTCAGATCCCCCACACGGAGTTTCTCCATTTTTTGCAAATTCGACATTTCTTTCTTCATCATTACCCTGGCCCCTACTCAACGCCCCCGACCTCTTTTGAGGAGATCTGTTATACAGCCCCTAGACAGAAGGGGTTGATCTCTTTGCTCTACCGGGGCCTTGAGGAGGTGACGGGTGGAAATGACCTGAAATATAGGGCCTCCTGGGAACAGGAACTCGGGGTTCTGAGTGACTCAATTGACTGGGGGGAGTCCTGGCGCAATATGTGCCAATGCACGAAATCCCTGTCAGTAAGGGAAACTGCTATAAAAGTGATTACTAGGTGGTATTATACTCCCCTGCGGTTACATAAAATCTTTCCACAGGCTCCGAACAGTTGCTTTAGGGGCTGCCCCCTCCCAGGCTCGTATACACACATCTTCTGGGACTGTGACCGGATACTGCCTATATGGCAACTTCTCTTTGATATAATTGATAAGTTGGCAGGCTACCATGTCACTTTAACATCACATCATGCTCTGTTATTTCAATCCCCGCCAGATGTTCCCAAACCACTGAGAAAGTTGATTCATTCGATCTGCCTGGCCATGCTATGGTCAATTGCTTTCAACTGGAAGTCCCCCTCGCTTCCTCTCCCACAGATCTTGTCTCGAGTAGATCTTATGATGCATTCTGAGAAAATTTACCACACTCTTCATGACACTATGCCTCTGTACGAGGCCAAATGGAATCCATGGTTTATATTTCGACTATCACACTGACCACGCTAGTCTCTCCTTCCCGCTCTCCTTCTTTTTCGCTTTGTCTTTTCTTGTGTTCTTTTTTTTTTCTTCCTTCTTTTCCATTCTATGTATCTACTTTCTTTTTGATTATATTGTATCTCATGATCCTTATACATCTGATTTAGTTGAATGTAACAATTAAAACCCATGAGTTTATCCCAGTTCCATGCAGAGTATTGTCTTTGAAATATCTCTCTCACCATTGATTACATGTCATTTTGTTTACGGTAGTTGTTTATCACTATGTTATTTTGCTGTATTTAACGATGGATATGTAATACTGCTGTTTACCCCTCCTTTTTTTTTTCTTTGTATGGTTCTGCATGGGAATTTC
Organism: Lithobates pipiens; assembly: GCF_037356315.1. NCBI lineage: Eukaryota > Metazoa > Chordata > Amphibia > Anura > Ranidae > Lithobates > Lithobates pipiens. Next base: position 531,942,302 of record NW_027507758.1, on the reverse strand, counting down.
CCGATACTCATACTTTGTATTTCTGTTGAATCTTTTTCAATAAAACGTTTGAAAACAAAAAAAATATGGTTGATCCTGCTGTTTTCTTTCTCCCCATTCTGTCCATGTCCCCACTGCAGTTCGGGATTTTGCAGCGTAGTGTTGAAAGCTAGTGCACATGCTCAGTTTTCAGTGAGGTCTATGCTGAGCATTTCCTCCCTATCACATCTGAGCAGCCTATATGAATATAGATTTTATTGCCCACTCCCTCCCTCCTTCATGCCCACTCCCTCCCTCCCTCCTTCATGCCCACTCCCTCCCTCCCTCCTTCATGCCCACTCCCTCCCTCCCTCCTTCATGCCCACTCCCTCCCTCCCTCCCTCCTTCATGCCCACTCCCTCCCTCCCTCCCTCCTTCATGCCCACTCCCTCCCTCCTTCATTCCCACTCCCTCTCTCCTTCATGCCCACTACCTCCCTCCCTCCTTCATGCCCACTCCCTCCCTCCTTCATGCCCACTCCCTCCCTCCCTCCTTCATGCCCACTCCCTCCCTCCTTCATGCCCACTCCCTCCCTCCCTCCTTCATGCCCGCTCCCTCCCTCCTTCATGCCCACTCCCTCCCTCCCTCCTTCATGCCCACTCCCTCCCTCCCTCCTTCATACCCACTCCCTCCCTCCCTCCTTCATGCCCACTACCTCCCTCCCTCCCTCCTTCATGCCCACTCCCTCCCTCCCTCCTTCATGCCCACTCCCTCCCTCCCTCCCTTCCTCCTTCATGCCCACTCCCTCCCTCCCTCCTTCATGCCCACTCCCTCCCTCCCTCCTTCATGCCCACTCCCTCCCTCCTTCATGCCCACTCCCTCCCTCCTTCCTTCATGCCCACTCCCTCCCTCCTTCCTTCATGCCCACTACCTCCCTCTCTCCTTCATTCCCACTACCTCCCTCCCTCCTTCATGCCCACTACCTCCCTCCCTCCTTCATTCCCACTACCTCCCTCCCTCCTTCATGCCCACTCCCTCCCTCCTTCATGCCCACTCCTTCCCTCCCTCCTTCATGCCCACTCCTTCCCTCCCTCCTTCATGCCCACTCCCTCCCTCCTTCCTTCATGCCCACTCCCTCCCTCCCTCCTTCATGCCCACTCCCTCCCTCCCTCCCTCCTTCATGCCCACTCCCTCCCTCCTTCCTTCATGCCCACTCCCTCCCTCCCTCCTTCATGCCCACTACCTCCCTCCCTCCTTCATTCTCACTACCTCCCTCCCTCCTTCATTCCCACTACCTCCCTCCCTCCTTCATGCCCACTAACCAGCTAAACACAATGGGGATGGGGTAATACATTTTGCTTGATGTAGTTGTCACTTCATTGTTATTCTAAGACACAAGCTGGAGGGGCATAATACAGCCTGTTACTGGAAGAAATATGCCCACGCCATGTTATTGGCAGGAGATAATGAAGATTTGATTTCAAATATAGTTACATAGTTGGTGAGGTTGAAAAAAGACACCAGTCCTTCCAGTTCAACCTATGATGTGTGTTTAGGTTAATAGTACATCGTATACCCCTGTATTTTGTGGTCGTTAAGGTGCCAATCTAATATTTTTTTATTAAACTATCAACATTCCCTTGCGATACCACTGCTCATGGAAGAGAATTCCACACCTTTACCGCTCTGACAGTAAAGAACCCTCTATGCAGTTTAAGGTTAAACCTCTTCTCTTCCAGTTTTAGTGAATGGCCGCATATAATATGTATAATATATATTTGTATAGCAATTTAAAACCGTGTATTGATATTTATTTTTAGGCGGTATATCTCTTAGGAAAGAAGGTACTTTTTTTTTTATTAAAATAATTACAGTGCCATTATCCACATACAGAAATAGTGTGTGTTTAGTATCACTTTAAGCTGGCCATTATCACCAGCACCACTGGCTGTCAGAACACAATATCACTGCAGTAGGGAATCCCCTCAATATTTTAGGACAAAAGGTTTCACTTTGAGTTTAAAAGGGGCTTTAACAGTTCAAGAGTTAAAGTAGGTAATACCAACTAAGCTTTATTGAATGCCCCAGCATACCTGAGTCTTGTTTTCGATTATAAGCACCCTTGTATAGACAGAAGCTACTCATTTTCTAGTGGCTTCTTCCAGATGTATAATGTACCTTGTCACAAAACATGTACATCATATCAAGCTGAGTCCATGAACATGACAACTACTTCAACGTACTTCAGTCGCCTACACAGTCCCCAGGTTTCAGCCTAGTAGAACATCTTCTTGATCTTTCATTTTGTGTCACTTCAAAATGTGCACTGGCTACAATTACCTTGCTGTGTCTAAGCTTCAGCCTTCACCTTTGTTCCACCAACTTCCTCTCCCTCCTCGCAAAATGATAAAACACCATGGAATACATTGTTTTTAGATGAGCTCCAGAAACAAGACTCCCAGTGCCCCTATGTACTTTGCTTGATATCACCAATATAGAATATGATTCATTTTTTTTGCATCATTTAAAGATGGACTCCAGGCAAATAACTGAATACACATATGAAATATATGGAAACTGTTTTACCTACCAAAGGATTTGTATTTCTGTTCACCCAGTCCTGAATTGTATACAACCCCCTCGCTCTTCTTTCTACCACATAGGGTGATCTCTGCTCACTGTTTCCATTCCTATTAGCATGTAGCTTGTCAACACATTTCCATGCAGCACACCTAATTGGCTCCTCCACCCTCTACCTGTCTGAGTGCTGATCTGTAGGGGACTGCAACACCAAGTCAAACTCGGGTACATACAAAAAAAAAAAGAAGAATACTTTATTTATGAATATGAAGCTCTGTCTTAATCATCTGCCTGGAGTTCAACATTAACCGCTTACCGACCAGCCACCATCATACTGTGGCAGGTCGACACGCTCCCGCAAGCCGTCGTAGCTATACTTTGTCTCCTTTAAGCGGGATCGCAGGTGCGTGCATTTTTATAGCACGTATTTGCTGTATAAATGCCAATGGTCCCAGAAATGTGTCAAAAGTGTCCTATGTGTCTGCCATAATGTCGCAGTCATGATAAAAATCGCAGATCGCCGCCATTACTAGTAAAAAAAAAAAAATAATAATAAAAATGCTATAAATCTATCCCCTATTTTGTAGAAATACATTCAGCAGCCAAATCTTCTGGAGCTGAAGTGGTTAAAGAATGGCAAAGTTAGGAAAAGCATGAATAATTATTTGAGTTAGTTATTATTAGTAGCTAGTTGCATTCAGCTTGACTTAAAGGCCAAGTTCACCTTTAGGAGCATGTTTCACCCATTAAGGCGTAGCATGCTCCTAGGCAGTAACCTCCTGCCACTAGTGCTTCCTGCTTTGTGACAGTGGGTGGGGCATTTTCCCATGCAGCCGTATCATTCATTCACAGTTTCTTACTCATCAGTGCTGCATATCAGTGCCCATCAGTGCAGCTTCATCAGCACACATCAGTGAAGTAGAAAAATTACTTATTTACTACATTTTCTGACACTAAGAATATTTTTTTTTCAAAATTTTCGGTCTTTTTTTATTTTTTTGAGCAAAATTTATAAATAAAACCCAGCAGTGATTAAATACCACCAAAAGAAAGCTCTGTTCAAAGTGTGACAGCGCTGAAAATTGGCCTGGGCAGGAAGGGGGTGAAAGTGCCTGTATTAAAGCTGTTAAAGACTGCGGAGTTAAAAAAATAATAAATGCACATTTTTTTTTTTTTTTTACCCTTTAAAAGATGTGCATTTATTTTTTTAAGGGAATTTCAGCACTTGTGAGAACGGCTGCCTTAGTTCAGGTGAGTGTTTGGGGATTTATACTAACTGAGCAAGCCATTGTTTGGAGCAGTGAAAGGTCTTCTGTGTTCCTAAAGTTCAGCTGAATGTGACTAACTACTACTAATTATGTCATGACCTGGGTAAATGAAAACTTCCACAGATAAATCTTTGTCTTCTTTAATTGATTAGCCCAGGTGCTCAGGGTACGTTTGCCCGTTTTTACCATACATTTGATATTAAATATCAAAGCGTTTAATTAATGAGTGCAAATAGGTAAGGGCAGAAGTTCAAGGTTCCAGTAACCACTACAAAGAAAATGTTAGATGAACTGGCAGTGTAAAAAGCTGTTCAATTTGTTGAATATAAAAATGAAACTTTGAGATGCACACAGGGATTGCAGTCTACTTGCCCAGGACATGTGCGTTTGGTCCAGGCATATCTAACATTTACCACGAGGCCCTCTACTTATAATATATATTATTTACTATAGTATTATTGTGTATTGTATATACAATACAGTTGATTGTGTATTGTATAATGTATTATTGTCAGTAATCTGCTCTTCTAGGAACACTAGATGCTGAGCCATGTGAATGTGCAGACAACGTATTTTGCCATCCTTTTAAAGGAGTTGTAAAGTCTTGTGGTTTTCCACCTTAATGCATTCTATGTGCAGCAGCTGTCCCCCAGAGCCCTCATTTTTCTTACCTGAACTTGAGCGTTCCAGCGACAAGCATGAGCCCAGCAGCTCCAGCCGCTGTCTCAGGCCCTCATTGGATAGGGAGCAGGAGGAGCTGTGTGGGCGGGGCCGAGTCCTGCTGTCTGTGTCAATGGACGCAGCAGCAGAACTGGGGAGCGCGCCCACGCGAGTGTGCCCATGGAAAGTGGCTCTCTGTGGGGGTGCTAGGTGAAGAGGAGGAGCCAGGAGCATCGCCGGGGGACCCCAGAAAAGGAGGGTCGGGCCTTGCACAGAGCAGGTAAGTATAACATGTTTGTTAATAAAAAAAAAAAACCTTTACAATCAATTTAACCACTTGGCATCCAAGGTACGTCCTGGGACATCCTTGACTTTCCGGGGGTATATCTTAATGATGCCTGAGGCTACAGACATCATTCAGATATCGGCATTTTCAGCCGGCGATTCCCTGCACCATAAGAATGATCATAGCAGCTGTTCCCTCCTGCCGCCCTCCGGTGCTTCTACCGACTCACCGCTTCCATCGGTGAGTCGGACACAGGATCTGCCGGCCCCCAGATGGTGATCATAGAGATGTCTGGCGGACCAGATGGTCGCCGGAGTCTCTATGATCGTTCGGAGGCCGGGCGCGATGGTATGACATCATGCCCGGCCTCTGCATTCAAATAATGGCGCCGCCTCGGCTGGGAAGCCGTGATTGTTTTTTTTTCTTTTTGATTTTAGGCTTCCCAGCCTAGAGGTGAGATGCGGGGTCTTCTTGACCCCATATCTCACTGTAAATAGGTCCGATCATGCCACATTCCTATTACAAGGGATGTTTACATTCCTTGTAATAGGAATAAAAGTAATCAATTTTTTTTTTTTTTAAAGTGTCAAACTAAAAAAATAAAAGTAAAATTAACAATAAAAAAATAATAATTTAAAGCGCCCCTGTCCCCGTGAGCTCATACGCAGAAGCGAAGGCATACGTCCCGCCCACATGTTCAAACCACACATGTGAGGTATCGCCGCGAACGTTAGAGCGAGAGCAATAATCTAGCCCTAGACCTACTCTGTAACTCAAAACATGTAACCAGTAAAAAAATTTAAAGCGTCGCCTATGTGGATTCTTAAATACCAAAGTTTGGTGCCATTCCACGAGCACGTGCAATTTTGAAGCATGACATGTTGGGTATCTATTTACTCAGCGTATCTTCATCTTTCACACTTTGCAAAAAAACTTTACTGATTTGTTTTTTTTAAAGCATGAACAAAAACGCATTCGAAAAATTGCTGTGCAAATACCGTGCGAGATAAAAAGTTGCAATGACCGCCATTGTATTCTCTCGGACAAGGGTGCCCAACCTTTTGAAGAGCAAGGGCCATTTAAGCGACTAGGTAACAGTGAGTGGAGCGGGCGGATGACATGCGTACTGCAGAGTGGACACGGACGCAGCCCACTTTACTCTATGGGCCCTGCGATCCGATCTGCCCAGATGGAAGGGGACGGATCCCCTTCTATTTTTTTTTTTTTAGCAGATCGAACTGGGGGTAGGCAGTTATAAATGGACACAAGTTTGTTTGCATCTGCCGCTCATAGAGTTGAATGGAGGACCAATCCTGTAAAAGGGGCCTAAGGCTGCTTTCGCACTGTTGCATTGCGGTTTACCCACACCGTGGGTGCAGTGCAGTGCACCTGTGGATTTCCTATGGGTCTTCTGAGTGGTAACTCTGGCTTTCATATGAACCCAGCACACACCTGTGCCATTGGTATGCTTGCTTCTTGCAAAATTCACCACATTAGACAGTGGCACAGGCTCGCCCTGACATAGTATTTTTAAGGAACATGTGAGATTGTACACTTGAAGTTATGAGTTACTTAAAGCGGAGCGCCACCATAAAAAAATATTAAAAGCCTGCAGCTGCTGATTTTTAATAAATGGACAATTACCTGTCCCAGGGTGCAGCGATGTCGGCAGAAGATGTGGAGCAATCACTCATCTCTCGGCTGCCCCCACCGCCATCCTCTGTCAGGGAATCGGGAAGTGAAGTGTTGCTGCTTCACTGCCCGGTTCCCTACTGCACATGCGCGAGTCATGCTGCACGTCTTCACTGCTCCCCGTTCTGTTCTGGGAACGTGCCTTTCCCTGAACACAACGGGGGGAGGGGGTGGGCATCTGCACCTATTCTGCGGCTAGCTATGCCTGGATGTGGGTGCAGATACCTGTATTATACAGGTATCTGCACCGCCCTCCCCTCTGAAAGATGCCAATTGTGGCACCGGAGGGGGGGGAGGAATTCGCTGAGCGGAACTTCCACTTTAGGGTGGGGCTCCACTTTAATTTTCTTGAACTTGAAAAATTAAACACACATGTATCTTAAATTCCAGATGGAAACTTTACACCTAGACTCTGCTAATTAGGATGCAGGCGCAAAGACTGGTCTCTAAATGACCCCTTGCTGTTCAGGGATTCGAGTAAACATTTGGCTTTTCTTTCGACCCTGTAATGTTAACATGCATACTGTGTCATGAATAGACTTTTTATGAAAAATATGATCCAGGCTTACTCACTTTTGGCAGGATGGTGACACTGCTAATAAATAATATTTACATCATATTTTAAGAACATATAAGATTGTTATTTGGTAAATTGTTTTAATAAACATCCCGCTCAGTTTTATATTATAGGCTGACAAATGTGAAAAATGTACATGTAACAGATTGTAAAAACTTTTAAACATTTCTAAGTTATTGTATTTTTCTTAGTACTCTGTATACCACTTTAGCAGCTGCATCATTTCAACGACTTCTCTCTGTGTGAGGTTCTGACAACACAGCCATTCATTCATCACTACTGGTTTGTAAATAAAGCCATTTGATAACTGTTGATTGGTTGTTGTGGTAATCACATGATCACGAACATTGCTTGTTGGTTCCTAAATGCTGTATCTGACAGTGCACCTGTCAGGCAAAGTAAAGTGACAGCCATATAATGAATACTTGCCAGTGGTCATCATGCTGAGGAGCACTCAATATATGAATTTTAGCTTCCCCTTTGGTTTTATTTTATTCCTATATTTTTTTACAGGGTGCATCTATTATACTCAGTTTGCAAGGCATGCTGGGCTTTGTGATAGATTAGAGGAGAATTGCATGGGGGTTTGTGCTATTTATTTATTTTTTACGCAGCAGCACATACGTTTCCACTCCCTACAAGTAGTAGATTTAAAGAAAGTAAATGGGCCATTTAAAATTGACCTTTCAATTTATATATATATATAAACCTTATCAACTCTGTATGAGTGGCTTATTGTATGATGTGTAGGGCATAGAGAATTACCATGGAGTGGAGTCAGAGCTGCTAGCCTTGTGACAGCAAATTAAAATGGCTGTGTGCCCAAGAATCGTATTTACTTACTTCTGTCAAGCTTAGAGGAATTCATATTATATGCTAGACAGAATTTTATAATGTCCTTCTGTATAGTTTTTCTGAATAATGCTAAGGCTTTGATAGCCTTTTCTGTTGTGTTCATATTACCAGTCGTTAAAAATCTACACTTTTAAATCTGATTTTATTGAAGGATCGATTTACTTAAAGCCGAGTTCCACCCATTTAAAAGTCTGTAGCTCCAAAAAGTGTCGCTGCTGACTTTTAATAATCAGACACACGCCTGTCCCACGGTCCAGCGATGCGGGCACATGAAGCCCGGCTCCTCTCCCCCTACTCTCTGAGACAAAAACATTCTAACTGTGGGTGCCCAGCTGTGGCTTCACAGCCACGCACGCACTGTGCTGTGATGGTCGGGCAATCTTCTGGGACCTGTGACGTGTTCCAGAAGATTGCAGGGAGAGAGGGGGGAGAGGTGGACTTCCGGCACTGCAGAGCCCAGGGAGGAAATGAGAGCTGGGTGCCCATCACTTCCTTCCCATCACTGCTCACAATCACTTAACCACTTCAGCCCTGGACCAATTGACAGCCTGAGGACCAGAGGTCTTTTTACAATTTTTCACTGCACTGCTTTAACTGGTAATTGCGCGGTCATGCAATGTTGTATCCAAACGAAATTTGCGTCCTTTTCTTCCCACAAATAGAGCTTTCTTTTGATGGTATTTGATTGCCTCTGCAATTTTTACTTTTTGCGATATAAATGGAAAAAGACCGAAAATTTCGAGAATAAATGATATTTTCTACTTTTTGTTATAAGAAAAATCGAATAAACTCAATTTTAGTCATACATTTAGGGCAAAATTTATATAGCCACATGTCTTTAGTAAAAAAAATGTCAATAAGCGTATATTTATTGGTTTGCGCAAAAGTTATAGCGTCTACAAACTAGAGTACATTTTCTGGAATTTACACAGCTTTTAATTTATGACTGCCTATCTAATTTCTTGAGGTGCTAAAATGGCAGGGCAGTACAAACCCCCCCCCCCCCAAATGACCCCATTTTGGAAAGTAGACACCCCAAGGAAATTGCTGAGGGGCATGTTGAGCCCATTGAATATTTTTTTTTTTGTCACAAGTGATTGAATAATGACACAAAAAAAGTTTACAAAAAGTTATCACTAAATTATATATTGCTCACACATGCCATAGTTATATGTGGAATTGCACCCCAAAATATATTCTGCTGCTTCTCCTGAGTATGGATATACCACATATGTGGGACTTTTTGGGGTCTACCCACGTACGGCCCCCCCGAAAACCAATCACTGCCTTCAGGATTTCTAAGGGTGCAAATTTTTGATTTCACTCCTCACTACCTATCACAGTTTCGAAGGCCATAAAATGCCAAAATAGCACAAACCCCCCCAAATGACCCCATTTTGGAAAGTAGACACCCCAAGCTATTTACTGAGAGGCATGTTGAGTCCATGAAATATTTTATATTTTGCCACAAGTTGCAGGAATATTACATTTTTTATTTTTTTGCACAAAGTTGTCACTAAATGATATATTGCTCACACATGCTATGGGCATAAGTGAAATTACACCCCAAAATAAATTCTGCTGCTTCTCCCAAGTATGGGGATACCACATGTGGGGGACTTTTTGGGAGTCTAGCCACGTACGGGACCCCGAAAACCAAGCACCGCCTTCAGGATTTAAATATAAAACGCTACAAAAAAAACTGTTAGCGATCGCAGGGATCAGGCCTGACTCTGCGATCACTGCAGTTATGTGTTTAGTGTTTTGTAAGTGACCGTGATCGATCGATACTGCACTTGGGTGGGCTGGGCGGAGGGGCAAAGCGCAGGTGCCAGCAGGTATCTGGGCTGATCCCACTAACAATGCGTTTTTTGGAACCCTAAACTGCTGGGGACGCTAGTATAGATCTGATCAGATCAGATATTGATCTGTTCAGATTCTATACCACTACGGGAGGTGTATGCTTTGCGCGTGGGTGTTAGCGGTACTGGCACTAACCTAGCGCTGCCTGGGGCGATGCAGATCCTGACCCTAAAACCTAATTGATATCACCCGCCGGGTGATCAGGGGGTTAAACCTTTATTGGGTAATAAATGGTGGCTGCCCTGATGCTATAAAAAGCAAACTAACTAACCAGAGTGACCCGTAACACGTATACGGTGATCACTGGTGAAAGGGTTAACTAGGGGCAATCAGGGGGTTAAAATCTTTATTAGGTAGTATATGGGGGTCCCTGGCGCTATATAAAAACCTGACGGGGAACCTAAATAACTAACTGGCTAACCAGCGTCACCAGTGGCACTTATACGGTGATCGCTGGTGAAAGGGTTAACTAGGGGCAATCGGGGAGTTAAAACCATTATTGGGTAGTATATGGGGGTACCTAGCACTATAAAAACCTGGCGTGGAACCTAAAAAAATAACTAGCTACCTAGCGGCACTAGTGACACTAATGCAGCGATCAGAAAAACGATCGCTTAGTGACACTGGCAAAAGGGGGTGAAAGGGTTAACTAGGGGCAATCAGGGGGTTAAAACCATTATTGGGTAATATATCAGGGTACCTAGCGCTATAAAAACCTGGCGGTGAACCTAAAAGAATAACTAGCTACTTAGCGGCACCAGTGACACTAATGCAGTGGTCAGAAAAATGATCGCTTAGTGACACTGGCAAAAGGGGGTGAAAGGGTTAACTAGGGGCAATCAGGGGGTTAAAACCATTATTGGGTAGTATATCGGGGTACCTAGCGCTATAAAAACCTGGCGGTGAACCTAAAAAAATAACTAGCTACTTAGCGGCACCAGTGACACTAATGCAGCGATCAGAAAAATGATCGCTTAGTGACACTGGCAAAAGGGGGTAAAATGGTTTACTAGGGGCAATCAGGGGGTTAAAACCGTTATTGGATAGTATATCGGGGTACCTAGCGCTATAAAAACCTGGCGGTGAACCTAAAAAAATAACTAGCTACTTAGCGGCACCAGTGACACTAATGCAGCGATCAGAAAAGACAGTTTTTAATTTTACAACTGATTTTACAATCAGAAAATAAATGATCACTGCAATCAGTGACACTGTGACTGGGGGGGGGGGGGGGGGGGTTGTGTGCCTACATGTCAGTGTAGTGTTGGTGCACACTTACTTTCTCTCTTCTCCTCGCAGTCCGGTCAAAAAGACCGCCCCGAGGAGAATGACATCACTTCCTCCCTGCCTGTGTTTACTATACACAGCGGGGGAAGCTTCTCATTCGCCAGGAGTGATCGAGAGGGGATGGCCAGAAGCCAAAGGCCATCCCCTCATCCCGGATCGCTCCTGAAGCGAAACGGACCGCTGCATCCAGCGGGAGGGGGTCTGATCGGACCCCCTCACCCGCTGGAAGGCAAGCACGTACATGTACGTGCTTGTGCCTGTACATGCCATTCTGATGATGTACATTGGCATGCGGCGGTCCTTAAGTGGTTAAAGTGAAAGTTCAATTTTTGGGTGGAACTCCGCTTTAAGACTAATGTTTAAGTGTTTATTAGAAGCTTGAGAGTTAAAACACCTTACATTTTTTACAATCTTTTGAGGACTCTAGTGGTGAGATCTTTGCAGTTGAGTTTTTGGATCTGTGTTGCATTAACTCATAGGAGAAATGGTAATTTCAAAAATATGTTTGTGATTCATTGTTAAGTAGTTTCACAATTTAGAATTGTTGGCAGCTTGGGCTTTGACATTTGAAGAATTAATACCTTGCTGCTAATGGATCTTTGACTGGATCCTGTAGGCTTATACACAGGTGAAGTTAAGGTGCAAGTTCATGCACATTCTAACTAAGGCTAAACCCACTCCCACCCCCATTCTAAGCCTATTTGATCTAACTCTGTACAGAATATGTATACTTACCTTTTATACTTACCTGTTCAGAAGTCGCTGCGGTCTGGACCCATAAACCATAGGCAGCGGCAGCTTCTGTGTAGAATAGGCACAAGCCGACAATGAAAAAAAAAAAAAATTCTAATTTACCTGTATATTTCTTGGTACTAACGTAACCTACCATCAAAGAACAATCCTAAATAAAGTCTTCTGCTCCTAACGATTGCAGCAATACCACATATGCGTATTTTAGGTGTTGTATATACCCGTAGTATAACCCAAAAACAATAGTGCACATTTTGCTATTTTTATTCTACCTAAAACACTGATACTAATTAAAAAAAAAAAAAAAAAAAAAACATGGTGCATATGGAACTCCCCTTCCATTCATTGGAGAAAGAGAAAAGCATCATCTGTGAAAGTAGCTGTCTCTGTACTAAATGCATGGTTGGATGACTGGAAGGATTCCCTTTCCAACCTCACAGCTAGCCTTAGACAGCACCTAGGAAGATGGGACAAAATATTACATATACTCGTACTTTGCCCCCTGGGAACAGAACATATTTATAAAACCTGTAATGAGAAGACTTAATATATGCCTAGAGTTCTGCTTTAATATTTGAGTATATGTATTGTTTTTTTTTTAATCCTCCTATTTTTTTTATTTTTTATTTCTTACTACAATTCTTGACGTATCTCCAATCCTTACAGGAATGATAGATCATGGGTATTGTAGCTGTAAAGCAGCTGGGATGACAACTGCTGTTAAATGGAGAGGAAGTAATAAAATCAACATGATTTTGTAGCTTTCTTCTTGTACAGGCGGTGAGATCAGTGAACAGCGCAGTGCTGCTTTGATCATCACTGCTGCCAGGACCACATAGCAGGCGTCTGGTGTAAGAAGAGTGGCTGGGGGAATGCACACACAGCCCCATAGCAGCTGCATTGGTTGCTATGGTTCGGTTGCTACGGATTTGGTTCCACCGCTGCGCTGGTGAGATATGAGGCGTAAAGACCCAGGGTACTGAATTTGTGCTTTAAATGGACAAGGATACGTCCAGGTGGACGATTAGAGAGAAATCAGACAGTCGTAATGGGCAACTATAAGAAAAGAAATCCCTCTGCACAGCATCCCCGGTACCGCCAGCACTAGTTTCTCACCCACAAATGAGGCTCTTTCACTGCTGAAGAACAAAAATGTTACATGCAACAAAGCAATAATAGCCATTTTTGTCAGCCTGTGTAGTCATGTTTCTCCCAGAGAGAATTTCTGCCTCTTATTACCAGAATAAAAAGCTTTCACAGTGAACTTGACATTCATAACAAGACCTTAAGGAGACGCATAGAGCTACAGGAGCAATGAAGATGCTTACATGATCAGGATTCATTCACCTCTGCTTACTGTTTACTCATGCCTCATATGATGGGAATGCTTATAGAGGCATATAACAATGAGACAAAGCAAAATTACTTCTGTTTCCTAAAAAAAAAGAACTCCAATCTAAGTAAAAAGCAAGATACATTTGTAAAATGACAGACGAAATGACTAAATTCTACTGTTTTACCTGCTTCGTCTGAATGGGAAAATAGGAATTTGCAATTTAAAGGGGACTTTAAGGGGAGAATTTTGACTTGCTTGATAAAAAAAATTAAAGTCAGCAGCTACAAAAACTGTAGCTGCTGACTTTTCAAAGATAGGTTCACCTTTTTAAACAAAAAATTGGTTAGAAAAAGGGTGCAGATCACTGGTGCAGTCTCAGGCTCCTGCAGATTCTCAGCTTAGCTGGTTGGCTGTACATCTTAGCCCTTGTACACATGGTCGGACATTCCGACAACCAAATCTGTCGGATTTTGTCCAAAACTGGTGTTGCATACACACGGTCGGACAAAGTTGTCGGAAAATCCGATCGTTCAGAACGTGATGATGTTATTTTGTTACGACGGGACTACGTTCAGGCTATTGGCCAATAGCTTTGGTCTAGGAATTTGATCTGACCATGCGTGGCACTTTGTCTGATCAGAATTCTCTACAAACGATCGGACAAAGTCCGATCGTATCATGTTGTCGTAAAGTTTTATAGCCCAGCTCTAAAAGTTTGTCAGTCAGATATTCCGACAGAAACAGTCCGATGGAGCCCACACACGGTCGGATTATCCGACAACACGGTCCGATCGGACATTTTCCGTCGAAATGTCCGACCGTGTGTACAATGGCTTACAGGCAGGCAGTTAAGAGACAATAGTAAGATCAAAGGACTACAAGAGCTCTCGCCAGCACTCTCACAATTTATTAAGAGCTACAGGCTGCCAGTCACAGGAAATTGTGAATGAATGATGCAGCTGTGGGTGGAGCCCTGTATGGCTTGCGCCATTTTCAAATTGTAACAGTGGGTATGTGGAGAAGATCCCTCGCACACTTTCACAGGGGGAGAGGCTGCAGATGTTGGAACATGTTCTGAAGCTGAACTTAGCCTTTAATCAACATATACTCTCCAGCCCTGGGATCCAGTGCTGCCATCACTTGTTTTATTTTTGTATGTCAGTCTTATTTAATGTCATTCTAATACAATATATTTATTCGTTCTCAGAGGGGATAACAAAACAATTGCCCATGTAAGGGCGACATAGTAACAGTAGCATTAAATGCCAGAAACAAGCAGGAGAGCCAAAGAAGGCAGTCCAAAATGCATCAGAAGTCTAGACTGGGTGTTCATTTTGTCCAGGGAAGGGAAGATGATATAATTAGATGAAGGCTCCTGGGATCCCTGTTAAGGATGAAGAAAGAGACAGAAGGATTCTGGGAACGAAAACAAGAGAAGATAGGTGGGAAGCAGAAGGGGAGGAAGACCACCTTCGGACTCAGCCGACTACAAAAGTGTTTTTTTTACAAAAGTGTAGATGGGTGTAGGGTTGGGTGTGCATAAGAAAGCCAAGATTCTCAAACTTTAAAGTATTACATGAGGCACTTTTTTTTTTTTATATAGTTTTGGATAGAGTGGACAGATTAGAACCTGTCAGGTTTTTATTGTTGTCTGTGTCCCTGTTAGGGAGATTCACCCTCTCTATTTGTTATAATTACCACTATCACTGAAAGTGAAAGTAAAAGTAAAAGAAAATCCAAAATGATGGGTAGTCCCCAGAACAGTAATAGAGGAGAAATCTTCCAGTGGAAGTACTAGTCCTGCTGACCCTGGTGATAACCCAGGATTCCCTCACTTGGAGGGATTTTCTCTCACTTTCTATTTTGGCTATAGGACAGGAAAGGGAAATCTCCCCAGTGGGACAGATATGTTAAATATAAAATTATCAGGTTTTGTAACTCTTCCTTACTCCAAAATGTAAAAAAAGTTTTGCCTTTAGTTCTACTTTATGAAATCTGCACTGGGAGTCGGTGAGAATGTTTGAGTTTTTAGTTAGCAACTAATGCATCCAGGGCTGCTGATAAGGCAGTACAGCTGACCCTCCTGTACCAGGCCCAGGCCCCATCAGTTCCAAAGGGGGCCTGACATTGATCCTCCTGTGACTCCCCCTGCAGCGCTGCCAGCTTCTCCTCCTCTCCCACCCTACAGTTGTGCTGCAGGAAAATTGGTTCTAGTAAAAAAAAAAAATGTGTATGTGCCTGACTGACTTCTTGTTTAGTATTAACTATATGTGTAAAATAAATGAGTGGCTGCAAACAATAAAATGCGTTTCCACAATCCCTGATAACAAACAAATAAATATTGCTGTGCCTCCCATATTTAAATATGCATAAATTACATCCCCCAGTGGTATAAATAAATTACAAATATTATTGTATAAAGTGCTTTAGTGCATCCAAAATATTCCTTTGTGTCTCTTTAGACCATATATACAATATTATTATAACTTCAGTGTGCACATAAAGAAAAAAAAGATTTTTTAGTAAAAAAAAAAAAAAAAAAAAAAACTTCCAGTGTCCTATTTTTCTATACGATCGGTGCTACAGTTCATATATTAAGCCACACTTTGTGCCAATCCATAAAAAAGTGATATCCGTGACTCCCACCACCATTGAAAGTTGTGCTCACCTCCAGGTGTGACCTTTCTATCCCAGGTCAAACCACACTTTCACCATTTTCACCACCCTGGGGTGCAAAGAACAGGCTCCTCAGTACTCCTCCTCCTTCTTTAGGATTCTGGGTGTCACAGGATACTTCACAAAATAAGGTGTATGGCCCTTTAAATCCACAATGCCAATTCTGCAGGTAAGCTCATACAACAGAAGGAAAATCCACATAAAGACAGACAGCCTAGTATTATTCACAGAGGGGCTTGTGGCACTTCCAGTGGCGGCTATGTCACCCGGCTCTGCCCAACGCATGTCGTCACGGTCACGTGACTTCTTCAGGGAAGTTTATTAGGGATATATAAAACATATGACTTCCCCAGGGATATATAAAAATATATTTTTATATATTTTTTTTTTTTACTGAAAATCTTTTTCTTCTTTATGTGCAAACTAAAGTTATATTAATATTGTATATATGGTCTAAAGAGTTATACAAAATGTAAAAAATATGATACAAAATAATTATATATATTTTTTTAAATGAAGGGCTCACTTACATGTGCTTTGCCAATCTGAAGAGCGGTCAGCATTTGGATTGCTCTTCAGAAAGCATTTGACAGGAAATGAGGAGGCATATAACTTTCACCTCACAATGTGTGGGGTGCTTGCAGAGCGGCACTCTTCACTTGAATGAGTTTTGTTCATGGGGGTACAATTTCTGCCATGGCTGAGAAGCATAGCATCGTGGCTGTGGCATGTGTACATCCCCATTCACTGCCTCTGTTGCTAAAGGGAGTAGCGGTTGGTGAATGGTAAAGCATATCTCAACCATGGGGTTTTTCACCCCTGTGACCCATAGGAGAAGCCCAGCCTATAAAGCTCAGGCTGGACTTCTCCTTTAACTAAAATAGAGACAGCTGTGTAGGAGGCTTATAACTGGGTAAAGAACAGCCAAACTCTGCTACTATGGTGAGGTTGTGGAAAAGAGTTTCATGTCACAGGTCATACACCATGGCAAGACTGAGAGCAGCAGCAAGAATGAAGGTAGTTATACTGCATCAGCATGGTCTCTCTAAGACAAAGATTTCAAATCAGACTGGGGTTTCAAGATTTGTTGTTCAAGCTCTTTTGAAGAAGCACAAATCAATTGGCAAGGATGAGGACCGTAGACACAATGGCTGGCCAAGAAAAGTTAATGTAACAAATGAAAGACACCTCATGCTTACTTCACTTTGACATCTGAAGATGTCCAGCAGGTCATTAACGCAGAACTGGAGAAAACCAGTGGGACTCAGCTACACCCATCTACTTTCCAAACAATTATGGCCAGAGGTCATCTTAATGGAAGAATTGTAATGAAACAAGTTACACCTCTGACATGGAAACAAGGCTAATGCCGCGTACACACGGTCAGACTTTCCGGCATAAAAAGTCCAATGGAATAATTTCATCAGATATTTCGATTGTGTGTGGGCTTCATCTGACTTTTGTCTTTTCAAAATTTTGATGGACCTAGAAATAGAACATGTTTTAAATCTTTCCGACGGAATCCATTCCTAAGGGGAAAACCTTTTGTCTGCTATTCTGACGGACCAAAAACTACGCAAGGGCAGCTATTGGTTACTGGCTATTGAACTTCATTTTCTAGTCCCGTTGTAGGTCATTGCATTCTAAACGATTGGACTTTGGTGTGATCATGTGTAGGCAAGTCCGTTTCAGTGTAACTCCGTCGGAAAGACTGTCAGAGTTTACTCTGATGTAAAAACCGGTCATGTGTACATGGCATAAGGGTCTCAACTATGAGCAAGTGG
The DNA here is from genome assembly GCF_037356315.1 of Lithobates pipiens. Classification (NCBI taxonomy): domain Eukaryota; kingdom Metazoa; phylum Chordata; class Amphibia; order Anura; family Ranidae; genus Lithobates; species Lithobates pipiens. The sequence goes on along the minus strand of NW_027507758.1, from coordinate 531,924,730 downwards.
AGGTTCCTTGCATGTTTTGGAACTGCATTTCTTCGAATGGAGTTAGAGATTTGGTCAGAATGAATTGTGTCCTCAAGGCTGAGAAATACAGGGAGGTATTTATCCATCATGCCATACCATCAGGGAGGCATGTGATTGGCCCCAAATGTATTCTGCTACAGGACAATGACCCAAAACATACAGCCAAACTCCTTAAGAACTATTTTCAGTGTAAAGAAGAACAAGGAGTCCTGGAAGTGATAGTTTGGCCCCCGCAGAGCCCTGATCTCCACATTATTGAGGTTGTTTGGGATTATATGAAGAGACAGAAGCATTTGAAACAGTCTACATCCACAAAAGATCCATGCTTAATTCTCCAAGATCTTTGGAACAACCTACCTGCTGAATTTCTTCAAAAACTGTGTGCAAGTGTACCTAGAAGAATTGATACTGTTTTGAAGGCAAAGGGTGGTCACACCAAATATTGATTTGGATTTCTTTTCTGTTCATTTACTTTCCATTTTATTAATTGATAAAAAACTAAAATAAACTATTAACACTTCTATTTCTGAAATCATTCTTAATTTACAGCATTTACCCACACCTGCCTAAAATTTTTGCACAATAGTGTATGTATACATACATTTTGTAAATGTTTGTATATGTTTATTAAAATTATCACATTGGTAGTGAGTGCGCTGTCTGAAAACAGGCACACTTCTGTCAGTTATTTTATAAGGCTGAGCAGAATGAGCTGTCAAAATATCTATTAACATCTGGCATTTTGGTCTGCTCCACTGATTACTTGTTGCCTGTTTTACAGCTCAGCTTTAAAAAAAACACTGCGAGTCCAAAGGGATGGCAGGATGCCAAATTACTTGTGTACTGTTATGTATGGCAGCCAACCAATGCTGCTGCATGACTTATCAAACACATATTGTATATGCAGCTCTCCTCCATGTCTTTAGCCTGCTCAGTTGTTAAGATGCGGTAGCCCTTTTAAAGCAGTCAAACTTTTGTTTTTGTTTAGGATAACCTTGGAAAGAGTGACTACAAATTATCATTGCTGTCCTAGATCTCTTTGAGAGATTTTATACCAATTTCCCTCTGACAGTCCCTGACAGCAGGGCTAGAAATCAGGGGATGGTTGTCACTTGGAACAGAAATATATGGACAGAACTCTTTCCCCCCAAAAAAACTGGGGTTAAGTTATAAGATTTCTTTTATAATTCAGAAACTGTGTGTAACATCACATTGGGTTGATTTACTAAAACTGGAGAGTGAAATTCAACACTGCGTCACTTTGACCGACAATTGCGCGGTCGTGCAACATGGTTCCCAAACAAAATAGAAGTTTTTTTTCTTTTGGTGGTATTTGATCACCTCTGCCGTTTTTATTTTTTGCGCTATAATCAAACATAGAGTGACAATTTTGAGAAAAATTTTTTTTTTTTACCTTTTGCTATAATGCATATCCCAAAAAAAATAAAATACAATTGATTGCTGTAAAAATGCAGTGAAGGGGTTAACCACTAGGGGGTGGGGAAGGGGTTAAGCATGTCCTAGGGAGTGATTCTAACTGTCTGGGTGATGGGCTAGCAGTTACATGACACTGATCACTGCTCCTGATGAGAGGGAGCAGATGATCAGTGTCCTGTCACTAGGCAGAACGGGGAGATGCTGTGTTTACACTGGCACCTCCACGTTCTTCAGCTCCTTGACACGATCACCGGCACCCGGTTGACATTGAGTCCGCAGGCACGGTCACGGAGCTCGCGGCAAGTGCACGCACGGCGGGAAATTCACAGTGACGTGCAGTTACATTACTTTGCCCAGCCGTGCCATTCTGCTGACGTATATTGGCGTGAGCTGGTCTTTAAGTAGTTAAAGATAACAAACATGTTATACTTACCTGCTTTGTTGCAGTGGATTTGCACAGAGCAGCCCAGATCCTCCTCTTCTCGGTCCCCTCTTCGGTGCTCTTGGCCCCTCCCTTCTATCGAGTGCCCCCACAGCAAGCATATAAAAAACTAGATAAAATAGTCACTGAGGCTGCACCTGTAAATAGTAACTGAAGGGGAAATCAGATATGTTTACCCCTAAACAGCCCAACAAAGATAACACAAGGAGGTGTGTTCCTATTAATTAAATAGCTACATATAGAAAAAGGGGAAAGAGTGCTCTTATTAAAGAACTTGTAAGGGAGTTGCCATCTTATGTTCTAGACACCAGAGAAGTCCTTCATCAATTGGAAAATCTCACTCTACCTGGGGGAGCCATTCTTGTTGGGATTGACTTATCTCTATAGATCCCTCATGAATGAGGACTACAAGGAGTCACACTCTTCTTGGAAAATAAATTTCCATTACTGGGTGCAAAAAATTAGTTCATAGTGGATACCCTGAGCTTTATGCTGGAATTTATTTGTTTGCAATTCTTGGGGGTCAATTATCAGCAATTAAGAGGGACCTTGATGGAGGCACCCTGGGCACCATCCTATGCGTGCTTCCCTCTAGGTCTCTGGGAGGAGAAGGTTGTGTATTGGTTGTGGCTGAGGTACATCGATGATGTACTTATGATTTGGGGGGGGGCACAGTACAACAATTATCACAATTCATTGATGAATTAAATTGTAATGACAGGATTATTAAACTAACTTATTTGTGTCACCCGCACACCCTCCCTTTCCTGGACTTAACCATAGGTGTGAAGGATGGTAAAATTTTTACACAAATGTACAGGAAAGAAATGTCAGCTAGTACTTTACTGGAGTCTACTAGCCACCACCCATGTTCACTTGTCCAGGGGACACCTGTTGTCCAATTCTTGAGAATTAAGGAATATTAAGGAAAAGGAAGTGCTGACAGGAGGAAGTTTTCCATGCGGAAGAAAGTTATCTGTATGGCAGGTTTAAAGAAAGGTACTACTCACATACGTGCATTAGGCTAAGAAAACGAGCCATAAATGTAGATAGACGCAATCTCTTTGACACAACCAAATGTTCTAGACATGACATATGGGGCTCAATGGGATCAGGTTAATATTTTAATCCATCATTGGCATATTCTATCAAGGTCTCCGATTCTGGGAGAAATTGTTGGGGACTGACCCCTTATGACTGCACGGAGGTCTCAGAACTTCGGAGATAATCTTGTCCATTCGGAAACCAGAGATCACAAAAAACTAACTGGTTGAACGACCGACCTACCTGTGAATGGCAAGTACCTGTGTGGAAAGTGTGTGATGTGCAAACTTGTAGATAGGGCGCCAGATCTGATGGCAAGAAGAAATTTAAAATTAATAATTTCATCAACTGTTCTACCACACAAGTGATCTACATGCTAACCTGTTCCTGTGGAAAAGTATATGTGGGTAAGACCAAAAGACAACTTAAAATCGGAATTGGCGAACACATCCAAAGTATTACCAAAAAAGATGATGAACGCCCCTAGCACTGCACTTTGTCCATTTTCATGCCAGCGATCCAAATGGTCTTCTGGTAAAAGGAATCTACAAACTGAATTTCCCCTTGAGAAGAGGGGACTTTGACAGAATCCTATACCAGAAAGAAAAATTGTGGATTTATAAGTTGAATAGTTCACAGCCCTTGGGGCTCAATACTAAATGTAACCTGTCGTTTTTTCTAGAACCATAGTCAGGACTCTATACTTCGAATATCCCTGCTGGGATAGATATACATACATATAACACCCAATGTGTTGTTAAAATTATCCTAAAAAGTTACCCTAATGGTTCTTTCTCTTTTGCCCTGCCCCTTCCCCCCTCCCTTGGTCTTTGACAATTCTTAATTGTTCATACACTTTTTGGTATATTTACCTTTTTCATGTTACTCTATTTTCTATTTTTCTCATTTCATTCTTATAATAGTGAGATCATCCTGTAAGTGATGGCTATATGTATTGATAATGGAGAAGACCTTTCACTTTTTTATTATTTTTTATTTCTTAATTTTATATATATATATATATATATATATATATATATATATATATATATATATATATATATTTTTTTTCATTTTTTTCTATATGCATGTACTGCCTTTGCACTGCTGGACCGGGTTTCTTTATTATCGTTGTTTGTGTGCGGTTGGCTGGGTAACTGGAAGTAGCTGTGTGTCTATAATCCTGCGGAGGCACTGATTAGTCATGTCTCCAATCTGACTATACAAGGATATTTACCACAAGTATTGTTCATGCTCTGAGGAAACTCACGTCATGAGTGAAATGTATCAGCATGACGCCATCACGCCCTCAGCTCTGAGATTGCCAGCTACAGACACCCTCCACTAGACTCCCCTGGAAATATGCCCGGAATGTGGAAGTGATTCCCAGACCTCTGCAGTTACGGCGCTACTGTGTACCATCTCTGGATTTGTTTTGTCTATTCCCCCCTTTTTCCTTTCTGGAATCATCTGGGTTTCTTCCCCCCACTCCCGGGGAATATGTCTCACTTGGACCACGATCTTGTTCATTACTGAAGTTATCTATGAAGTTGCTCTCCCGTGTGGAGTACCATATGAAACTCTAGGCGCCAGCTCTCTTGGCTCTGTGATCCAATTAACCACAGATTCAGCAGGTAACCATGTGGAATTAGTGGCCCATAATATATGTGATATGAGTGTTTGTGGTGGCTACCTGGGTCCTCTGACAACATTGTCAAATTTTAAACTGAATGTGGTGGAGGTTATTTAGATATAACTTTTTCTTGTTCATACATCACGGGACACAGAGCCTCCATTACATAGTGGGTTAGGTAGGCACCTTCGGTGATTGGACACTGGTTAACCCTAATTAAGGAGAATTCCTCCCCTATATAACCCCTCCCATTTGGGGAGCACCTCAGTTTTTTCACCAGTGTCTAAGGTGGTTGGTCATGTAAAGCTTGCTATGAAGAAAGCTCTATTCAGGTCCCTGTGGGGGCTTAGGGCTATGCTGACCGGATACATATCTTGGGCTGATATTTTGACTCCCAAGATGATATGGTACCCGGGCCTCGCTATCCAAAGAAGCAAGGTTTTGCCTGTAAGTCTCTCCTTGGAGGACTGGGCTCTGGGAAAACCAGGCTTGGTGTATTATTAAAGCAGTGGCACGAAAGTTCTGGCAGTGTCTTTTACAGGTCCAGGGAAGAGTTTTCTCTGAGTAGGAACCCATAAAACCCTGAAGGTTTGGCACAACGCTGCCTGCCATGATGGGTGAAGGCTGGAAACTGTCTATTTTCAGCAGTTCCTGCGGCGGGGACAGGTAAGTGAAGTTAATCCTATGTATTTTATATATTATGGATTTCTTCAGAGAAGTAGTTGTATGTCTTACCTGATGTCCGCCACTAGAGGGGATAAAGAGTAAGCCTTTGTATACCTCACGCCTTTCCAGAATACACACTCAGTGAAGCTGGTCTCCGGGCCGCTCTCCTCCTCCGGTGCAGGCTCTGCCAAAAATAGTGTAAATAGAGGGTCCCACGTAGTCAGGAAGGTCCCATGCAGTCCTCTACGGTGGTCCTTTTCCCCCCTTTATCCTCGGCTGCCGCCATGTTGCCCTACGCGTGCGCGGAGGGGGTGCGCTTTTACACTCTTTGTAGGGTAATGGGGGGTGGGCGTGGTTACGGTGCTGTGCATGGGCGCCAGGCGGAAATTTTAAAAAGCCCAGAGCGTCAGAGCTCTGTAAACAGATGGACACAGAGCTGTGGGCAGTAAACATCCTAAAGTGGTCGTGTCAGGGCAAACCTAAGACACCTACTCGGCATCAGGTTGTGCAGAATTGAGCATATATGTGTTTTATAAGACTTTAGCTCAACAGTGATTGCATATGTACTAGTACCTCTGCTTTGTAGCTTGGGACTATGTCTCCTCATAAGAGGACCTCAGGGGGAGGTAAAAAAGCACAAACAAATCACCGCCTATGTCTAGGGGTCCTAAAGATGCCTGTAGATTGCCATCCCCCCCCTGCAAGACTGGAGCCAGCCTCACAGGATGAGTCAGTGCCCATGTCAGGTTTTGCAGCTTCTCCCAATGTTGCAGCCCCAGCATATGTCATAGAGGACTCCCTTAAAGCGACATTGGAAGGTTTTGAAGGAAGGATTATTAATTTTATTTCAGCCTCCTTAAAAGATAGTAGGAAAATTGGTAGATCCCCTCCCTCTGCTGCAATTTCTCTTTCAGATGATTCTTCTGACAATGAGGAAAGATCCCTATCCAGGTATAGGGATCAAGAGCAGTCGGATGAATCAGAGGAAGACCAGAAATTTTCTAACTCTTAAGCACGCAGGAGGCAGGTCCAGTATTATACTGAGTTGGTGCGTACCACATTCAGGATGCCCTCTACTGAGATTGCCCATCCTCTATTTCCTCCTTGGGGGTCAGAAAGATCCCACAGACTGCCTTTACCTTTCCAATTGATCATTTAATGGAAAAATTGTTGTATGAGGACTGGGAATATCCCGATAAACTGTTTTCTCCTCTTAAAAGGTTTTCTATGCTTTATCCTCTGGAGGAAAGCTTCAACAAGAAGTGGGAGGTTCCATCTGTCGATGCGGCTGTCTCTTGTGTGAACAAAAGCCTGACCTGTCATCTGGACAATGCTCAGGTATTTAAGGATCCAACTATTAAGAAGCTGGAAACCTTATTAAAAGCCTCCTTTTTCATGGCTGGCGCTGTAGTCCAACCTACAGTCGCAGCCGTTGGTTTAAGCCAATTCCTTAAGGAACAATTTCAGCAGATGTTTAACCTCCTTCCCAGTGAGGAAATGGAGAATTATGCAGACCTTCCTCAAGTTCTGTGTTTTACAATCAATGCCATTTTGGATTCTGTCCAACAAGCATCTCGTTTGTCTCTCTTGTTAGTGCACATGCGCAGGTCTCTGTGGCTCAAACATTGGGCAGCTGAACTATCATGCAAGAAATCCTTAACTGGATTTCCATTAAAAGGGGAGCGTTTGTTTGGGGATGATCTGGATAAATTCATCCAGAAGATTACTGGTGGTAAATCTACGCTTTTACCAATTAAAAAGAATAAACGGCCATCATTTAAACGTTCTCTTTTCCCATCCCCTAGAGCATCAAGCTCTAGGCAGTGGCGACGGCCCTCCCAATCTGGTTCCAGAGGAAAGGCCCAAGGTCACGCCCAAAGTCAAAAGAAGACTTGGGGACAAAAGTCTGCCAAGCAAGGCCCCAAAGCATCCCTATGAAGGGTCGCCCCCACTCCGCCGAGTGGGGGGGAAGGCTCCTGCTGGAGCCTGGTGGGAGAGGTTCAAGACAGATGGGTAGTCTCCTCAGTAGCTCTGGGCTACAAGCTAGAATTCCAAAAGCTTCCTCCATCTCGATTCATAAGGTCAAGGGCCTCCAGAGTTCCAGTAAAGCAAAAGCCGCTTCTTCTGGCCTTAGATCGCCTACTATCCCAAGGGGTGATTGTAGAGGTGAACCCAGAAGAGCAGGGTTCAGGGTTTTATTTAAATCTCTTCATGGTTCCAAAACCAAATGGAGATGTCAGATCCATTCTGGATCTAAAAGACCTGAATCAATTCCTGCACATTCGGTCCTTCCAAATGCAGTCAATCCGCTCAGTGGTCTCCACCCTTCAAGGGGGAGAATTTATGGCATCAATAGTTATCAAAGATACATATCTCCATGTGCCAATTTTTCTCACTCATCAAAAATATCTACAGTTCGTGGTAGGCCAGTACCACTTTCAGTTTGTGGCCCTTTTGGTCTCGCTACAGCTCCTTGAGTTTTTACTAAGATTCTAGCTCCGCTCTTAGCGAATCTAAGAGCCCAGGGCATAACTGTGGTAGCTTATCTGGGCGATTTGCTACTCATAGAGCAGTAAGAAGCTAACCTGAACCACAGTGTTTCCAAGACAGTGAAACATTTGGAAAGCCTAGGTTGGATTCTCAATCTAGAAAAGTCTTCCTTGCAACCTTTAAAGTGGTAGGAATATCCAGGCATGATCATAGACGCCGCTCAAGGCAGGGTTTTCCTGCCAGAGCCAAAAGCCAAAGCCATAAGAGCTCTGGTCTGCCTTTTATTAAACAAAAAGAGTCCCTACATTTGGTTATGTATGAGACTGTTAGGAAAGATGGTTGCCTCCTTCGAGGCAGTTCCATTCGCCCAGTTTCACTCAAGGTCTTTGCAGAAGAGCATCCTCACGGCTTGGAAAAAGAAGCCTCATGCCTTGGCTCTTCCTATGTGCTTATCCCAAAGGATACAAAGCCTCAATTGGTGGTTATGGACCAAAAATCTTGTGAAACTCAAGACCTTTCTTCCTCTATCATGGAAGATCGTAACCACAGATTCCAGCTTGATAGGCTAGGGTGCAGTTCTGGAGGAAAAGTACTCAGGGAAGATGGTCCGTCACCCGAAAGGCTCCTGCCCATCAAAATCCTAGCAATTCGGGCAATTTATTTGGCCCTCGGGAACTGGTCTTTAAGACTACAAGGTCACCCTGTTCAGGTACAGTCTGACAATGGCACAGCAGTGGCTTACATCAATCACCAAGGTGGCACCAGAAGTATGGATGCCCAAAAAGAGATGAATCGCATTCTGGCATGGGCAAAAAATCATGTTCACTGCCTATCTACAGTCTTCATTCCATGGGTAGAAAATTGGCAAGTGGATTTTCTAATCCGCCAGCAGCTTTACCCAGGAGAGTGGTCTCTACACCCTGACATATTTCACATCATATGTCAGAAATAGGGAACCCCAGATGTAGACTTGTTCACGTCCAGATTCAACGGGAAACTGGACAACTTTGTGTCAAGAACAAGGGATGTACTTGCTCAGGGGTCAGATGCTCTGACAATTTCGTGGGATCAGTACAATCTAATCTATGCCTTCCCTCCAAATCCGCTTCTTCCGTGGTTCTTGGGGAGAGTCAAAAGGGAAGCAAAGTCGGTCCTTTTAGTAGCTCCATCTTGGCCCAGACTACCTTGGTATGCAGAAATCGTAAAGATGGCAGTAGGCAGGCCTTGGGTCCTTCCACTCCGGCCAGATCTGCTCTCACAAGGTCCAATATACCATCTTGTCTTATGACGTCTAAATTTGACGGTTTGGCTGCTGAGACCCACATTCTGAAAGACTGCATTGGTCCTTCTTACCTAAGGTGGTTTCAGGATTCCATTTGAATCGAGATGTAATCCTACCATCCTTTTTTCCAGATCCACACTCCGCGGAAGAAGAATCCTTACACAGTCTGCAGTTTAGTTCCTCTGGTCCATTTGCAATCTATGTTTCTGATCTTTGTCTCCCTCCCCTCAAAATGAGCATTACTTTGGGACATCCCACTATGTAATGAAGGCTCTGTGTCCCGTGATGTATGAACAAGAAAATAGGATTTTTGAATACAGCTTACCTGTAAAATCCTTTTCTTGGGAATATATTACAGGTTTTTACGTGGTTATGTATTGCTTTGCTACAAAACTGAGGTGCACCCAAAATGGGAGGGGTTATATAGGGGAGGAATTCTCCTTAATTAGGGTTAACAAGTGTCCAATCACTGAATGTGCCTATCTAACCCACTATGTAATGAATGCTCTGTGTCCCGTGATGTACTCCCAAGAAAAGGATTTTACAGGTAAGCTGTATTCAAAAATCCTATTTTATTGTTTCTAGTGTCTATGTGGAATTGCTCAATAAACATTGAACTAGCTTTGAATAATACCGGTTGTTTCTCATTGATTAATTCTTTGGGAACTCTCTCCCCTTTTTCTATACCCCACAGCAAGCAGCTTGCTATGGGGGCACCCGAGCTGAGTCACAGCTCCCTGTGTCCATTCAGACATGGAGCCCTGGTCCGTATATAGCGCCATCAATTTACACAGCCCTTTACATATGTATTACACCATTACAAGGAGCTTACAATCTAAGTCCCTAACTCGCATTCATACATACACCAACTAAGGCTAATTTACACAGGGTCCAATTAACCTACCAGCATGTCTTTGGAGTGTGGAAGGAAACCCACACAGCCACAGAGAACATATAAATTCCAGGCAGGTAGTGACTTAGTGGGATTCGAACCAATGACCCTAGTGCTTCGAAGAGGAAGGGCTAACCACTTGGCCACTTTGCAGCCCACTTCTGAACTTAGTATAGTAAAGATTATAGGAGATTTTACTGATTTACAACTACTTTCTCTTTTTCCACTTTGGCATACTTTAAACTAATTACCAGGATATGGACACCATATATATTTCTATTTTCTAGTGTTATACATTTTTTTGTATAACGTGCGCGCCAAATCCTGAAAATGTGTGGAGAAGGTTTCATTATTCAGGTATCGTCATGCACAGTGTATGAATACCTCAGTCCTATCTTCCTTACACAGGAAACCAGCAAAATGAGGAATTATTTATCAATTTCTCTTCGTGGCAGCCATTTACTCAGGGATGGGTAAACAGTAATTATATGTTTCAGGTTTAAGACAATATTTAGGCCAGAATGAATAATGTATTGATTTCTGATGTTTTCCCACCTCATCATTTACTGGCACAAACAAAAAAGTAAAGAAAATATTCATGCTTATATTTAATCTAGCTGTTGCTGTGTGATTGTGTGCCTACTGCAGTGTTAAAGGCTCAGTCTACCCAAAATTGATATTTTAATTATGGATGGACACTGTGCTTAATCACTCAGTAGTGCCTTTCATGGTTTTGGCCCTCTAGTGCCATTTATGTCTCTCTTCCAGAGTCCCTGGCACTGTCCCTTTCTATGTAGTTACTCCCTCTCTCTCTGTATTCTGTGTAATGTAAATGTAAGATTCAACTGCCCCTAGAACTCAGCAGGTGCTAGGAGTTAACCACTTGCTGTCTGCCCCATAGCAGTTGATTTGCTACAGGATGACTCCCCTGTGCAGAATCACGTATATTTACGTAATTCTGCACTTCCGCCTGCAGGGGGCGCTTTGCTTTTGCTGTGAATATTCACAGCAGAAGCCAATCTGCGGTTGCCAGGCAATCGATGTCCTCCGGCACCCACCGATCTTTGGTAAACCACACAGAACGAGGATTTGTAAACAAGCCAGATCCCCATTCTGACAGGAAGGAAGGGATGGATTCTGTAAAAGCAGTATACACAGTTAATCCTTTAATCACCCTAGATGTGAAACCCCTTCCCAGCCACTGTCATTAGTACAGTGACAGTGCACATACCACTGTATTAGTGTCATTAGTTCCCACAAAGTGTCAGTGTCCATTTATCCACTGCAATATCGCAGTCTCGCTAGAAGTCGCTGATCTTCACCATTACTAGTATATTAAAAAGAAAAATACATAAATATATCCCATAGTTTGTAGAAGCTATAATTTTCGCATAAACCAATCAATATATTCTTCTTAGGATTTTTTTACAAACTGATTTTTTGTAAAAAAAATAATTATTGGATATGTTTTATAGCAGAACACGTGGGTCTTTTTTTTGTTTATATCACAAAAAAATAAAAAAACCCAGTGGTGATCAAATACCACCAAAAGAAATTTCTATTTGTGGGAAACAAATTACACATTTTATTTGGGTACCATGTCGCACGACTGCACAATTGTCAGTTAAAGTAACGCAGTGCCGTATCACAAAAAAATGGCCTGTTCATGAAGGGGAGTAAATCTTGCAGAGGTCAAGTGGTTAAAGAAAACCTGTATTGGACACCGGACAAGAATGGCAGCTTGAGTGCAGAGCTCCGCCGCCCAGACGACCATTCTTGCCTCAATCCGCGGGATAAACCATCCACAACCCGGCCACGATGACCGGGAGAAGCCCCTCTGGCTCCCGATCGCAGCCAGACCCGGCCACACAGCTCAGCCGGAACATCCCCGCGATGTTCCGCACACAAGCGCAGGGAGATATGCAGGCCGCATCTCAGGCCTCGGAGCGGCGTACGGCGGGACCCGATCTGACGGCGGATCCTACAGGCACCTCTGCCTCTGCTCCAGGTACCTCTCCTTCACACACCTCTCCCCTACTGTGTCTCTCAGACCTCCAGCAAGTGGCGATGGACATAAAGAATACCCTATTTGCGGCCATAACTGACCTAAAAACGGATATCAGGGCTGTTGCTGGCAGGCTGGAGCAGGTGGAAACAGCCACCACAACGCATGGGACAGCCATACATCAGGTGCAAAGGGTAATCAATGTTCATGCTCAACATTTGATCGAGATGCACAGACACATGGAAGACCTCGATAACAGGGGTCGCAGACGCAATCTGAGGGTGAGGGGCATCCCGGAGACAGTGGAGGGACCCCAGCTGCAATCCGTAGTATGGGCTATCTTTAACACGCTGCTGGGGAGACCGCCTGATGCCCCAGTGGAGATGGAAAGGTGCCACAGAGCTCTCAGACCAAGGGGTAGGGACACTGACCCCCCTAGAGACGCAGTCTGCTGCCTAGTTGATTTCACGCAAAAAGAGGAGATACTGCGCCTGGCCCGCAATCATGAGCACTTGGAACATAATGGCGCACGCATACAACTATTCCAAGACTTGTCTACAATTACCTTACAGCATAGGAGGGAACTGCGCCCGCTCCTGCAGACTCTCCGTGAACGGCGCATAGCCTATCGCTGGAAATTTCCATTTTGTTTGCAAGCGACATCGGGAAATCGCACAGCGCAGCTGAGAACCCCAGCTGATTTGCATCCCTTTTGTGAATCCTTAGGCATTCCTGTGACAGAAGTCCCTGACTGGTACAGCGCATTCATCCGACCTGATCCATGGATCCCCACACTGCCGGAGGGCACCCCGCGCACACAAAGACACAGCCAGAGGAGACGCAGAACATCGGCCAACTCCCCGCCAAGGATGCGTGGAGATATGGAAACTGAGGAGAGCCCACGAACTTCACCATCATCTGTTCGACGCAGAATGGATCGCTAGCCATGTACTCTACAGTCTGGTGAGGCTTTACCTACTACTCTTGCAGAACTACCTCTTTTTTTTTTGGAGACTATCCCCCTGGGGCCTTCTGATTACCCTTTATCCTTTTTTTTTTTTTTTATTATATATTTTTTTTTTTTTTTCTTTTTTCTCTCTCTCCCGAAGGGGGGAGTAGTAATAGCCTCCCGATCGAGACTGAGCTGGCAGGCTGACAGACTTGCAAGCCCGAGGTGCACTACATGCAAACTTTACTCCCATACCTCCGGCTGGTGGAGGTCTTAAGCTTCCTACAACAGGTGCATCATTTTTCCCCTCTTTTGTTTTGTCCCCTCCCTCCTTCTTCTTACTACTATGTGATACCCTGAACCCCCAAACCCGATCTGATAACCCAGTATCAGACCACGGCAATCTTGGTGTAAGGGGCTCCATCCACACAACATAAAGACCAGGCCTCTCCGGCACAGGAGGTTAGCACATGGGTCTCCCACACTGCCACCAGTAAGTGGGTTGCGATTACTCCCATATGGGGGTTCATATGTCCTTGGCAGCACAATACATGCAGGCTGAGAGGCCATACACCTGGCGGCCGTCATGGAGGAGACACAAGACCTATCCTTCCCCCCCCCCTTCCCCCTCTTTTTTTTTTTTTTTTTTTCCTCTCCCTTATGGCCCCGTCCGACTAGCCTCGCAAGTGTCTGAACCACCGTCTTGCCATATGTTTTTTTTTTTTTCTCTCTCTCTCATATTACTTGATATGGTTGTTCAAAATGTTTAAATGTTTGTTGGTTTAGCTCTATGGTTCAAAAGGTGCTGTTCTCTCCTCTTTCTTTGCAGCTGACCATGCTCCCTGATTATCACTGTTTAATATGTGACGGGTCCCTTGAGGACCCCAGCGCCCTAGGGGTACTGCTCACAGGCAACCGGCGCGCTGGAGTCTTGACCAGGGAAGGCGTGGATTTTAAGTCTTGCGCACTTCCCATTGTGGCTGCTTTAGCCCACCGTTCGGATACTACCTGATAACTTTGTTATTGCTCTACTCACTGTTGAAGTTTGAAATGTTGATGTTTGATGTTTGAAATGTATATTAAATCTCATTGTCCTCCTCTATTCCCTCAAAGCTCAGGGTGATATGTGTTCCTCAAGACCTCTCATGCTTTGACTGTGCGGTTTTGCTTACGCCCGACCCACTAGAGTCCTGTTGATAGTAGGCACGGAGCTCCATTCTGACTCAGGCGCTACTGCCCCTGATTTACCTTGCGGCTTCAGAGGGGTTACATATTCCCTCTGCCGCCCTGAGAAATTATAGGTCACCGCTTGCTATTATCTTCCATAAGTCCAGGTCCTGTTTCGGAGCAGCAGAGGTGACTACCTAGATGCCAGGGTCAGTCTCCTTAAGAGACACCTAAAAGGGTCCCGCCAGAGTCCCCCAACCTAAGATGGTCCCACAGCTGCTTCATTGTTACTATGGCTAGTTCTGGGTGGCGGGTGCAATATATCTCGTCGCTGGTGTTAGACTATTCTCCCACCCCAAAGAGGCAGGTTCCCCTTTGACAACCACCGGTTTACATTTACCAACCTCCCCGCACCCCTCGCTCACCTAGGTGGACGAGCCGGCCTCACTCCACCTCCGGTATACCCGTAGTACTACCTGTGTGGTGGAAATCTACCACTACCAGGGGACATTCCTTTGTCCATCATCTACATAACCTGAATTGCACAAAGCAGACTTAGATTTCTTTCCCTTTCTTCTTTCTCTACCCCCGATACCTTACCCCTCCCCTCTACCCATCCCCCACCGTGATCCCTCTCTGTCACCGTCCACAAGTGCAACCCACACACATTGATAATCCTGCACCATGTCCTCTACTGTGCAAACGTCAGCTCCATTAACGCTTAAAATATATTCGTTTAACGCCAAGGGCCTCAATGTACCGGAAAAACGTAGTAGTGTCCTGGCGGAAGCCCATCGCTACAGAGCAGGAGTAGTCTTCCTACAGGAGACAAATTTTAAAACAGGTTCAGTTCCCCGTCTTGCTAACAAACGCTACCCTGATGCATATCATGCGACCTGTGCTGACTCCAAAACTAAAGGAGTATCTATACTGCTGGCTAAGTCACTCATGTTCCATCTGACGGACCAATTGCTGGATCCGGAGGGCAGATTTCTTTTTTTGAAGGGCACCTGGAAGGGAAAACCTGTGACGCTTGCAAACATCTACTGCCCCAACTCCAAGAGGGTGACATTCCTTAAAGAGACGTTCCTAAAACTCACGTCCTTTCAGACTGGCTTACTAATACTGGGGGGCGACTTCAATATAGCCTTAGACCCCCTACTGGACACCTCGACCGGTACCTCTTCCCTCCCTTTTGCGGCTCTCCGGCAAATAAAACTACAATTATCATCCTTAGCATTGCATGATACCTGGCGAACCCTTAACCCCCGGGAAAGGGACTATACATTCTTCTCTTCCCCTCACAATCGGTACTCGAGGCTGGATTATCTCTTTATCCGCCAATCTGACCTGTCATACCTGACTGAAGCAACCATTGAAAGTATGGCCCTTTCCGACCATCACCCAATTACCCTGACCTTGAGATTCCCACAGACAGTGGTGTCCACCAAGACGTGGAGACTGGATGCGTCCATTCTGGTGGACCCTGGCGATCTGGCAGATGTCACGCAGGCCCTTTCCGACTACTTTTGCCTGAATGACACGCCTGAGGTGTCTCCCATGGTTCAATGGGAGGCGCACAAGTGTGTCATTCGAGGACGCATGCTCGCTATAGCTGCTCGGAAGAAGAAAGCACACCAAGCATTGATTGTCTCCCTTTCGGAGAAAATAGCTAAGCTGGAAGCGCAACACAAACAATCCCAGGCTCTTCGAGTAGCTAAGGAGCTCACAGATACACGGACTCAGTTGGTGGAAGAACTGTTTAAGAAAGCACAAAAGGGGCTGGTCCTGTCACATAAACTGTTTTATGAACAGGGCAATAAGCCAGGCAAACTATTAGCTAGACTCACACAGAAACGCACGCAGACTAACACGATACATCATGTGACCGACTCGTCGGGCACTACCCACTCCAAAAGCGAAGATATTGCTCGCCAATTTTGTCGCTTCTATAGCACTCTCTACAATCTTGCAGGGACAAACCAAACTCCAGACCATGCCAGGACTGCAACACGCACAAAGATGATAAGGGACTTCCTTCACAAATATAGCCCGAAAGCCCTTTCGGAGTCCGCCAAAACTGAACTGGAAGCCCCTTTAACTTCCGAGGAGTGGACGGCGGCTCTGAAAGCCACTAAGCCTAATAAATGCCCGGGACCTGATGGTTTCTCGGCGCAATACTATAAAAGTTTTGCAGAACTATTAGCACCGCCCTTCCTTAGGGCCTTTAATACCTTGGCCACCTCTGCATGTCCCTCACCGACCCTACGAGAAGTGTATATTTCTGTAATCCACAAAGAGGGTAAAGACCCGTCTAATGTTGCCAATTACCGACCAATCTCACTCCTAAATACGGACATCAAACTTTTCTCAAAAATTTTGGCCAACCGCCTTGCCCTCCATATACCAGCCTGGATAGGCTTAGACCAAGTGGGTTTTGTCCCTGGCAGAGAGGCCAGGGATAATACCATCAAGGCCCTGAATTTACACAATTGGCTCACCTCCTCCCATCAAGAGGGCTTTTTCCTGGCAATGGATGCGGAGAAGGCGTTCGATAGAGTGGCCTGGCACTATATGGAAGAGACGCTGATTGCTCTCGGTTTAGGGTGCGGGATGCGCGCATTTATCGGCTCCCTCTATATGCATCCGAGTGCTAGAGTCCGGGTAAACGGCCACCTATCGGACGCCTTCCCTATCCATAATGGCACCAGGCAGGGGTGTCCTCTCTCACCCATACTTTACATTTTGACCCTGGAACCCCTGCTTCGCTGTATTAGAGAAAACCCAAACATAAAGGGTATTGCAGTCCGTCAGAAAGAATATAAGATTGCGGCGTTCGCGGACGACATCCTACTCTTCCTATCCTCACCACTGACGTCCCTGCCGAACCTCCTGCTGACCTTAGATCTCTTCCAACGCATCTCAAATTTGAAAATTAATCTAACTAAATCATATGCTCTAAACATCTCACTACCAAACGATCTAGTAAGTCAATGCCAATCCAACTTCCCGTTTAAATGGGAGAAAGAGGCCGTCACATACTTAGGTATTCAATTGCCAGCCGACCTAAAGTCACTATACAATATGAATTTTCTATCAGAACTGAAACTTATCCAACAAGACCTGTTGAAGTGGAACGTACCTACCCTTTCATGGTTCGGACGGGCTGCGGTTCTAAAGATGACAGTATTGCCTCGCTTATTGTACAAAATGCAGACCATCCCAATACATCTACCTCCCAGATTCTTCACAACCTATAAGAGGATGTGTAGGTCCTTTATATGGGGCACCAAAGCGGCTCGTATCAGTTGGGCTAAGCTGGTACTGCCTAAAGTGAAAGGGGGGAATCGGCCTCCCAGACATACAGCGCTATCATTGGGCTTTTCACATGGCTAGAGTAGTGGACTGGAATGTCCACGAGCGATGCAAAAGCTGGGTGAATCTCGAAAAACTTATCACGGACGTGGAACTGGGTGCGATGCCTTGGGTCTCCAAGGCGTCGACATCATCTACGTTGCGCTCACATCCTCTTATTGGGGCAACGCTCCAAGCCTGCGAGAGGGCATGCAAGACTCATGCAATGTCTTCTAAAGAATGCCCGATCACCCCTATTAGGGGCAACCCAGACTTCCCCCCGGGACTATCAAAGTCCTATCTTATCAAAGAATGGCCTTACCCACGGATGCAGGCCAAACACTTCTTTCGCAGAGGCAGGTTCCTCAGCATACGTGATCTTGCAACATTGTCTAACACCAAATCTTTTCCCTCTTGATCCTATATGCAACTTAAACACTTCCTGGATGTGCCGACAAAAATCCCAAATTTCACGAACCCCCCCTCGGTATTCGAAGCTTTATGCTCAAGCTCCTCGCCCCAGAGCCATGTGATCTCTGCCTTATATGCCTCCATGTTTATAGATCCGTACTCCTCCCTACGCTCAGACCATGTATTCTGGGAGTCAGCCTTCGACAGGGAGATAGGTGATGCCGACTGGGATCGTATCCACTTATACATACACAAAGGCTCTCTGAATGTCCACACGCAGGAGAATGGATACAAATTAAAAACAAGATGGTACAAGACCCCACAGGTGTTGCATAAGATTTTCCCGACAGTGCCAGACCACTGCTGGCGCTGTGGAACAGAAGAGGGTTCCCTCCTCCATATCTGGTGGTCCTGCCCCCAGATCCAGCCATATTGGCAGAAAATACATGAAGTGACTACAGCAATCTCCTCGCTCCCGTTGGAATTCACGCCAGGACAATACCTGTTACACCTTTCCAAAATCCCACAGAAGAAGTATCTCAAGTCAGTAGCTATACACTTAATCAATGCCGCTAGGCTGTGTATTCCGGTACATTGGAGGTCCCCACAACCACCGTCGCTGAAGGAATGGACCTTTAGAGTTGACCGCATCGCGGCAATGGAGGAACTTATCCTCACTGCACATGACAAAATCACTAGCTTCTCAGATGTTTGGGAGTCTTGGAGAACTTTTAAGAGCTCTCAATCCTATCAGGATTTATTATAACAGACTATATAACTGATTGCCATTGAACAACTTCCCTATAGTGGGATCTTTCTGGGGAACCGACAGACCTAGAGACTGCAACAGGTGGATGGTAGACAGAGGGGGAAGTGAGCGGGACCCGACCCCACCCCTCTTCCCCATCCTGTTTCCCCCACTCTATACCCCCCCCCCCCGTTACCCTTCTCTATCTTCTCTTTTCTTCTACTTGCCACAATCTGAACCCTACAACTGACGGACAGGGTGCTTGGTCAGGGTACTACTACCTGAAGCCGTGCCCCATGTCCATGAATACATAAGTGGACAAGTGGGTGAATCCAACCCAACACACCAATGCCCCAACAGATGGCCCCGGAATAGTTGCCAAAATCATAATAAACAGACTCATTTGTCAGTTATGATACCATGCTGGTGTAATCTTTTGCCTGGAATAATTTGTCTTGAAACCTGTCACTCATTTGGTCATATTGTTATTTTGTTGCATTCTGCTGTACTTTTTTTTCTGAAAATTAATAAAATCTTTATGGAAAAAAAAAAAAAAAAAAAAAGAAAACCTGTATTGAGAGAATTCTGTGGTTGCTGTCTTTTTGAAAATGGCAGTTGCCTGAATGTTAGCTTCACTACGTTCTAAGATAAATTACAAAAACGCTAAAACCATTGGATGAGCATAACAGCAAAGGAACTGTTATTTTAGGAGACACAGGAATAGTAGCCTCCATACTTCCTCATTCCAGGTTTCTATTATGAATGAGTGAAGTGGACCTTCACTCTTCTTTTGGATATTGCACCCCCTTTTAAACATTTGGAAAGTTTTTTTGTTTTGTTTTTTTGTTTTTGTTTTTGTTTTTTTGGTAACAAGTACCTTCTCCAACACATACATGCATCCATTTCCCTGAGACTAGGTATGAACTTTGGCTTATACCTCATTTAAAGGATGCAATCCGAGGCAAAAATGCCATCTTACAACAGCCCAGACCTAACTGCATCTTATCTCTGTATCCATTATTCCTTTTTCTACCACAGGGAACAGTGATGCTAATTCTTCATCATAGTTCTGTTCCCCAGTATCCAAGGGAGTGGTAATCAGTTGTGGTACCATAATAAGTTGAAAATTTTACTCCATTCAAAGATGGAAATTCATACCCTTTCTTAAAACAATCCTATACAAGTGGCAGTTACAATGTTAATCATGATGGTCAGCCTGAAGTTTAACTAAAGGCAAACCCGTTTTGAATACAATGGAGAGGGATTAGAACACTTGTCAATTTTTATTGCTGTCTGTGCCCCTATTAGAGAGATTCACCCTCTCTATTTGTCCTGTTTACATTTATCGTTTAACGTGAAAAGTGAAAGAAAATCCCAAATTTTGGCTTTACATCAGTAGTAGAGGGGGAATCCTCCAATGGGGATACTGTTTTTGGGGATACTGTTTTTGGTGATCCTAGTCACCCCAGGATTCCCTGAGGCATTTTATCTCACTTTCTGTTTTGGCTACGGGACAGGAAGTGAAGGGAAATCTCCCCTATGGGACATGGATGGCAAAATAAACTGGTGGGGGTTATAACTCTCCTTAACTCCAAAATTTGAAAAAAGTTTTGCCTTTAGTTACACTTTAAAGGAGTTGTAAACCCTCAAGGTTTTTCACCTTAATGCATTCTATGCATTAAGGTGAAAAGCCTTCTGTAGTGCGGTAGCCTCCCAGAGCCCCCCTTTTACTTACCTGAACCCGATCGTTCCAGCAACGGGGACGAGCACAGCAGCTCCAACCACTGTCTCGGGTCCTCATTCGATAGATTGATAGCAACAGGGACCATTGGCTCCTACTGCTGTCAATCAAATCCAGTGAGCCGTGGGCAGGGCCAAGTCCTGCTGTCTATGTCAATGGTCATTGTAGCAGGACTCGGGAGTGCTCCTGCATGAGTGCCCCCCTGGAATGCAGCTCTCTGGGGGGGAATTTGAGAAGAGGAAGAGCCAGGAGCACATCTGAGGAATCCCAGAAAAGGAGGAGCGGGGCCACTCTGTGCAAAACCCTTGCACAGAGAAGGTAAAAATAAAATAAAAATAGGATCCTTTACAACCCCTTTAAGCTGGCCACACGCTATTTGAATTTCAGCTGATTCCTAATGAACAGACTGGAATTTACTTAGGGGGTGGCCTTGTCAGCCCCCTTCAACCTGACATTCTTTTTTCCCAAACATGGATTCATCCATCTGTGCTGTAAAAAGACAACTGTTAGATTTTTTTTTTCTTCATAAAACCCGTGCAAAGAAAAAAAAACTAATAGTGTATAGCTAGCCTTAATTTTATACCCCAGATTTCAAGCAGAATGCATACACTGATCATTTAATACCCTGCTTGAAAGTAAGGTGACAGTAAAGATTCTAGCTATATACAGTAATTAAAGCCCAGCAATTCACTCCATCATTTGTCCAAAATGTAGATTAATTTTTAAAGCCTTTGATTAAAACCTTAAAAAAATATATACAGGACACCTGGAATGTCGCTTTGTTCTTCCACAATTTCAAATGGAATACTTATTTATCTTGGATGTACAGTCCCTAATTACCTGTGTTGATCAGACTTTAGGTTTATAGGTGGTCAGTGTGTGGATGCATTGGTGCTCTACTCTACCATAAAAAGGTAAAGACTGTTCCTTTTAAAATTTGTAGAAATATTGGTTACCTGCGTTGATTTTTCTGTATGAATGAAATCACTACTAAGTACATTGCACAGATATCAATTTTTTTTTCATCTTCTCCTGCCAAACATTATTTGAGTTGGTTTATATCACTTATATCACTTTATGGTGGTTGTGGTTGCCCACATCTTATATCTGTTTATGTATCTAGTGATGTGTAATTGTTATGCTGAATACCTCATCTTAGTTTGGGATAGTATCCTGAATAAATTAGTTTGTATACTGTTGAAATAAGAATGAAATTAATTTAACAATTACTTTTGAGTGTAGATGACATAAAATTAGGTTTTTGAATTGGCGGCATTTGGACCCCATGATACCGTATAGACTAGAATATTTTACGTATCAACTTATTATAGGTAACAGCATGATATTGCCATCCCAGACATACTTTTCCTATGTTCCCTTACTGATAACATTTAAAGCGGTCCTCCACCCTGAAGTGGAAGTTCCGCTCATCTGATCCCGCCCCCCCTCCAGTGCCACAATCATCACCTTTCAGGGGGGAGGGGGGTGCAGTTACCTGGATAATCCAGGTATCTGCACCCACTTCCGGGACAAGACCCCTGCAGACCGCCGCAGATGCCCCCCCCCGTTGTGTTCTGGGAAACACACAGTTCCCAGGACACAGCGGGGACCAGCAGAGACGCACACCGCGACTCGCGCATGCGCAGTAGGGAACCGGGCAGTGAAGCCGCAATGCTTCACTTCCCGATTCCCTGACAGAGGATGGCGGCGGGGGCAGCAGAGAGACGAGTGATCGCTCGTCATCTGCTGCCGACATCGCTGGACCCTGGGACAGGTAAGTGTGAATTTATTAAAAGTCAGTAGCTGCAATATTTGTAGCTGCTGGCTTTTAATATGTTTTTTTAAAGGTGCAGAACCACTTTAAGACACAAATTGATTTTGAGAGGGTTTCATAAACAGGCATCAATTTTAATAGAATGAACAGGGAACTTAAAAAGAACCAAAATATTGTAAAGTCTCTAATGTGGGAAGAAAACAATTCATATATATATTTAAAGATACAAAAAAGAACTGACATTTAAATGTAGCTTTGATGCAGTATGGTAAAACAACCAATTCATAAGTATTGGCTGGTTTTATTTTTAGACCCACAATTGTTTTACTAGAATCGGCCAGGCAGTGTTTATACCCTTATGGAGTCAGGTGTCTCTACTAGCTTGCACGTGTCTGATTGGCAAGCATGTCAGGGCTGTGCCAAGCATAGCAAAGCCTGAATGTGAGCTCTGTGATTACATATCGCAATCTGATCAGGAGCACAGTGGGGTATTTTTACACAAAGATAGGGTTACTCCCCCCAAAAAAAAGAACAAAACAAAAAAAATAACACTTTTGTGAAAAATAATAATTTTTGGCTTTCATTGGTCTTTAATTGTATTTTGTTCTTGTGTGTGGGAACTCATCAGCACTAAATAGTTGCTTAAAGTGGAAGTAAACTCCCCTATCGTTTTTAGCCAAGGAAGCTGCCATCTTTGCCTCTGTTTAATCTTCAACTGCTATGGTGCTGCACATGTGATTCGTTATTACACCAGCCATTGGATGGTTTGATAGTTTGGCTGAGCAAACAGCCAATGTGCAGTTACATTCCCGCCATGCCTTTTTTTTTTTTAACTGTTTAAATCGATGGGTTTACTTCCACTTTAAATCTTATTCAGGAACTCAATAACTAAATCCCACAATTCAGTGTTTTGTCCTTTAGGAGCCATATTATCAGCCTATACAACAGGGACTTCCAACCTGCGGCCCCAGATGGCTATGAACTTGATCCAACACAAAATTGTAAACTTATTTTACTGAACTTTTGAAGTTTTATCTTCCCAAATAAAAATATCCCACACTTCACCTTATTCATTATTCTTATTCTACACCTAATTCATGTCATCAGTTTTTGGCAACACCTATATTTATAAGCAACTATATTCAATGATGAAGCACACAAAGGACAAAATTAGAACCAAAAATATCTGATGGGCACCTTGAGAATGCATTGAGAATTGCTACTACATCCATCCAGCCAGATATTGCTGTATTAGTTTATCAAAAAATGGTGTCCAAAATCGCACTCATGGGTTGCTCTCTTTTACTTTTATATTAATAAAAAAAATGTAAGTTTAATTACTCAGGTATATTATCTTTATCAGTGATCTGCCTGACTTTTTCTACTCATCAGCTATCCGTATTATTAATGTATTTTATGTGTGGTCCAAAGCTATTCCTCTTCTTACAACGTGGCCCAGAAAGGTCAAAAGGTTGAACACCCCTGATATTCAAGGTAAATGTGAAAAGAAAAGAAACAAATGCATAATTTGTGAGAGTATCCAATGCTATGCAGTATGCTCCTTTGCTTATGTTTATTTGATTCCAGAAGTTGTTCATAGAAAAAATTAAACTCCTTAAGAACTTGACTGGAGGCCTCCTTTAGTAAAGCAATATTCTCAAGAAAAACATTAAACTTCTGTTTGAGAAATGGGGGGCTGTTCCGCGATGTACAACCCTGACATCATTAAAGTGCATTGATAAAGCCAGCTGTGTTTAGATGGGAAGTTCTACCATAGATAACAAGGGAGTTCTAGGTGTATGTTTGGCAGCACTTATCCTAACACCTTGTCCATCTCAGCAGGACACTGTTTATTGTGAGGAATTGAATTGCCTAGGGCAGCACCAAAACACACCTATAATTTACATTTACTGTTTTATTTTTGCATTGTCTTGCCACTGCTTGACCCAAGGTAAGTATATCCAGAAATATATGAGGTGGGATGTAGGGCTTTTATAGAGGAGTCTCTTGACCTTTAGGCAACATGCAGCTGTTTTCTATTTTTCTGCAACTAGAAAAATACAGGCTGGCCTAAAGCATACAGCAATTTAATTTTTTCAACTAGATTTCAATTGCAAAAATGTCCAAAAGCTTTTATTTAGGCCATCTAAATTATTGGTGGTGATTTGCCTTAAAGTATAACTAAAGCCAAAACTTTTTTTTTTTTTGGTGTGGAGAGATTACACCACCTGTCAGTTTTTATTGCTGTCTTTGACCCCGTTAGGGATATTCGCCCTCTTAATTTTTCCTTACTTTCTCTGTCTTGTTTACTGTTATCATCAAAACTGAAAGTAAAAGAAAATCCCAAATTTTGTGTTGATATCAGAACAGTACTAGAGGGGCGATCTTCCAATGGGGACACTAATTCTGGTGACACCCCAGGATCCCCTCACATTGATGGAATTTTCTGTCACTTTCTGTTTTGACTACGGGACAGTGAAGGGAATGCTCCCCAATGGGACACAGATGGCAAAAAAATAAATAAAAAACTGACTGGTTATAACCCTTCCTTACTCTCTCCAAAATGTAAGAAAATGCCTGAAGTTACACTTTAAATTAAAAAGTCAATGTTAGCTCATCCACATTATTACCATTTATAATCTCAAGCAATGCATCTGCTCACAACTGCAGCACTATATGTTACGCTTACCCCTAACACATGTGGCCAGGCCCTTTCCCATAAGGCAAGCAGGCCTACCAGTACTCAGGTGCCCCCACTACTTATACACAATGCTAAAATGCCTGGCTACCATGTTGGGGTAGGCGCAAACTGAGCACAGCAAACAGATAGTTGGCAGGCAGGCAGAGTTGTCAGTAACAGTCCAGGTACAAGCAGGTAAGGTTTAGAATAGTCCGGGTCAAATCTGTAGTCTGGAGGCAGGCAAAGTTCCAAGCAAATTCGATATCCGATCCAAGGTCAACAAGGGTATCCAAACTAGCAGACAGGGCAGACAAACTGGCAGCTTGGAGCATGTGTTAAACACACTATCACAAGCATGAGACTGCAGGCTTGGCTGGCCTAAATCCAGTTTGGTGTCCACCCATAGACTGGCCACATCAATCACCTTGCAGGTGGACAGACAGACTGGGAGAAAGCCTCACAGCCAAAATCAGGATGCTGGAATAAGACCAGCAGCTCCTGACACTATATATTTCTTCCAAAATTATGAACACATCCAAGATGAAGATAAAAGCCTCCATTATTTCATCCAAGTTAAAAGCATGGCAGCATACAAATATTCCAGTTCGGATAACACAAGTTTAACAAAGACCCAGTGAACTGAAATGAATCAAACTGAATCAAAGTTGCATGAGGTCCAGTGTGAAGTTTCCACAGTCAGTGATGATTTGGGGAGCCATGTCCTCTGCTGCTGTTGGTCCACTGTAGGAAATTCTAGAGCACTTCATGCTTCCCTCTGCTGACCAGCTTTATGGAGATGCTCATTTCATTTTCCAGCAGTTGGCACCTGCCCACACTGCCAAAAGTACCAATACCTGGTTTAATGATCATGGTATCACTGTGCTTGATTGACCAGCAAACTTGCCTGACCTAAACCTTATAGAGATTATGTGGGGTATTGTCAAGAGGAAGATGAGAGACACCAGACCCAACAATGCAGACAAGCTGAAGGCCGCTAGCAAAGCAACCTGGGCTTCCATAACAATTCAGCAGTTCCACAGGCTGATTGCCTACATGCCACGCCACTTTGATGTCATAATTAATGAAAAAGGAGACCCGACCAACTATTAAGTGCTTACTATACTGTACATGGACATACTTTTCAGTAAGCCAACATTTATGTATTAAAAATAAATGTAAATTGGTCTTATGTAATCCAATTTTTTAAGATACTGAATTATGGGTTTTTACTAGCTCTAAGCCATAATCATCAACATTAAAAGAAAGAAATGCTTGAAATATATCACTCTGTGTGTAATGAATCTATATAATATATGAGTTTCATTTTTTGAATTGATATACTGAAATAAATTCACTGTAGATCAGCCAGAGGATATTGTTTTTTTCTCAACAAAATAGTTACTCTTTTTAGATCCCTTTCACACTGTGGCACTTTACAGGTGTTTTTGCGCTAAAAATAGCACCTGTAAACTGCCTCTTCTGCAGCCCCAATGTAAAAGCCTGAGTGCTTTCATACTGGAGCGGTGCGCTTGCAGGATAAGAAAAAAGAACTGCAAGCAGCATCTTTGGGGGCGGTGCGGTGTATACACCACTCCTCCACCCTCCCTGCCCATTGAAATGAATGGGCACTGCTTTCAAATCGCCTAAAACTAGTGATGCTTTACCGCTAATGCCCGCTGCGCCCCAGTGTGAAGGAGGCCTTAAGGAGATTTTTCCTCACACCCGGGGTGATAAAGTTTTAGAACTATACCTAATATATCTACTTCTTACCCATTAAACCTGTGTTTTTGTCTTTGACTTCCTTGGGGGATATTTGACAGGAAGTAAGGGAAAAATGCTGGGTTCACACTGGAACATGCAGCAGCTCACAGCAGGAGTCCGGTGCATCTCCATTCACCGTTTCAGGCCCCATTTCAGACAGAATTTTGGTCTGAATTCGGACCAAAAAGATGCACAGGGCTCCTGTGCAATTTGCACCAGAGCCACTGCGGAGATGTGTGAATAGGCTCCATAGAGAGTTGGTCACAATCTCCAATTTGCAATAGTGTGAACCAACTCTTACTATTATTCATCCTGCTTTGTTCAAAGCAAAAAAGTTTTGGTTGAGGGTGGGTGTTTCTGTCATCTGACAGAATCACTAAAATTCAACACAATATCTAAACCAGCAATATGTTGCAGCAAGGTAGGGTCCTCCACTAGTATCTAAACCAGCAATACCTTGCAGCAAGGTAGGGTCCTCCCAGTAGTAGTGGGAACTGAATCTTAGCGATTCTGCCACTGCAATTCAATTGTGCAACTGAAATGGCACAATCTAATGGCTTGGCCTTTAAATGCTAGTCTAAAGAGTATCGGGCAGAATATGTAGCATACCAATCATTACACTAAGAGCGTGCCTTCCCGTAGGTGACCCCATTGTTCATAAATGCACAGCAGCACAATGCCAGCCTGTTTCTCAGCATGGCTGATTTCAGATAAGAGCTCAGGTCTCATGCAGCTCATGGCTTTTAATAGAAAGATAATTGGCTTTTGATTATTAATCAGTGAACCACTTCCCTCCGTGAGTTAGTAGAAGGAGTTTAACTCTTCCTGAACACCCTTTTAAAATTAAAAGGATCTGACACTGTAAGCTACTAATTTAGGCTGTATTTGCCAATGGTGCAAAATGGAAGTGTCCGTGGTTTTGTATATATTTTTTTTCTTTATTATGATCTGAACTAAAAAAAAAAAAAGTTGGTTTATTGAGATAAATGTGAAATTTTGCTGAAAAATATCTTGTATTTTTCAAATGCAACCAGCAGAAGGTGCTTTCAGCTCATGTTCAAGCTGTATTCCAAAACTGCTTTGCCCTATGTTGTATAAAGCCCATTGGTTGAGAAGTTCAATAGCTCCAGGTGAAGTTTACATGGACAAAGGTTACATAGACAAGTAAGTCAGAGCAATAAAGCTGGCCATGAATTAAGATCTATGCGTAGCTAATGTGGTTGAACAGAAGTTTATCTGTTGATTGACTCCTGTTCCGCTGCTCTGTTGGTATATTCTTACCTGATCAGTGCAGCAGGCAATAGACTGCAGCGCTTATCTGTGTATCTGATAGTAGGGGAGTCACCTTGCTGTCAGAATACATACAGGGCTGAGCGCTTTCTTTCTTTGATTCACACCACCTCACATGCTCTTTCCCCAATGTAGTATCTTTGAGGTCAGCATCTTGAGAGCTCACTCCTGTGATGGTGGAGGAGAGCAGTAATGACTAGGCCTCGC
Organism: Lithobates pipiens; assembly: GCF_037356315.1. NCBI lineage: Eukaryota > Metazoa > Chordata > Amphibia > Anura > Ranidae > Lithobates > Lithobates pipiens. The sequence continues at coordinate 531,896,736 of NW_027507758.1, read as the reverse complement.
TTAACAACATCCTGGGAGTCTTTGAGAAAGTCTTCTTGAGGTATGTAAATGGCCTACACCTATAGCAAGGGCATTATGCATCTTCAGTCAGAGTTGCACAGTTATGTATTATTTATTTATTAAAACGCTTAACCTATGCTGTCTTACCCGAAGGCCTCGATGCACAAAAACAAAAGAACACTTACATTAAAAGACCTTAAGAAAACCAACAAACCAGCATAGCAAGATACAGAGTAAAAAGCCAGGGAGTCTGTCCATCACACCCCAATTAAAAATTAGGTGAATCCAAAAGCTTGTACAAAAAGTACGGTTTCCATTTTGTTTCGAAATTTCAAAAAGTCATTCTCAAGTTTCAGTTTCAGAGGCAAGGAGTTCCAAAATACAGCTCCTTGTACTTCACTCGTTCTCCCTCCACATGTTTTCTTTCTAAATTTTGGAGTCTTCAGTATGGCCAAGTTTACCGATCTCAAGGATCGGGTAGGCACATACTTGACAAATTTTTCCTTCAGATACTCTGGGCCACATCCATGCAGTGCCTTATGGACAAGACATCCAGTTTTAAATAGAACCGTTCTTTCATGGGCAGCCAATGCAAGGCTGTAAGGGATAGAGTTATGTGGTCACGACGACCAACACCTGTCGGTAAAAGTTTATTTTTATCTACAGACATCCAATGACAGTTTTTTGGTAAAGGTGAACAAACACTAAGGGCTCACGTACACAGGGCAGTTGAAACCTTTTCTGAAACCTGGAAACCGACGGTGAAAAACATCAGTTTTACAGGTTTTACATACTGAGTTTATGCAAGTTTAGCAGCAGTTATGAGCATTTGAGGTTAGAAGTGTTTTTTAAAGATAACCTCAGTAGACCCTCCCAAATGCATAAAAAACAAATAAGTTATTAAATATTTAAGCCATTCTGTGAGAGAACAGAGAGCCAGCAGAGAGCAGTGTGTTTGTAGATAGCTGTCTTATTTTTTTTGTTTTCACTATGGATCCCATCATGATCATGTGTAAAGAAATGCCCCTGATGTTGCAGTTGTTGAGGCTCCAAAGACATAGAAAATTGCGTGAGAGGACTAGAGTTTGTCGCTACTGGACTCACCAATTGATGCAGCCAACAGCATGTGGTGAAATTTGTGTTTTTTTCAACATTTTTGTATGTTTAAAATTTACGAGAACGTTTTTCGCCTTTAAAAATGCTTATAAACGCAAACACTCATAAACATGGTTTACCATGGTTACAAGCATTTGGTGTTTGAAATGCAAGTAAACTACAGTCCTGAACATGATTTTTCTGCTTTTAAAAAAATGCCTGTAACCTCATCTGTCTCTAAACTACTATAAATGACCGAGTCTACGGGTACACATAAGATAACATTGAGGAGAGTTCACGGGCTGCTGAAAAAAACTCTCAACTGCTACCATACTTCGGTTTAGCAGCTGTAGTGCACATGAGGCCTAATGCCCCGTACACACGATCTGAAATTTGGCCAGCAAAAGTCAAATGAGAGCTTTTGGATGGAAAATGTGATGTGAATGTGTATGCTCCATTAGACTTTTGCTGCCCCGAATTCCCACCAGCAAAAGATTGAGAGCAGGTTCTCTATTTTTCGGTCGGAAAAAGTTCCGATCGGAAACTCCAAACGTCCGTACAAATTTCCATGCGCAAAATTCCTACGCATGCTCGGAAACAATTCGACGCATGCTCGGAAGCATTGAACTTCATTTTCTCTGCTCATCATAATGTTGTACATCACCGCGTTCTTGACGGTCGAAAGTTCCTCTCGGGTGTACGGGGCATTAGGCTTCAATCTACCCTTGCAGAATGCAAGAGCAATGACTGACTAGAGAAGGGGTCTCCAAACTATGGCCCTCCAGTTGTTCAGGAACTACAATTCCCATCATGCCTAGTCATGTCTGTGAATGTCAGAGTTTTACAATGCCTCATGGGACGTGTAGTTCAGCAACAGCTCGAAGGCCATAGTTTGGAGATCCCTGGACTAGAGAATCCTCTCTTTTGTGGGCAACACCTACCTGTCTCCAATTATTTTCACATCTGTTGAGTGACCTTTTCCCTGCTTATGCAGGCACCATCTGCATCTTTACACAGTGACAGTCCTTCTGTCCCCAGTTTTATTTTATATTTTGCCTCTTTGGAGCTTATTTTACTGCATGGCTAACTTTAAGTAAGACCATTTCAAGTCTTTTGCCATGCTATCCTTGTAGCTGTGGTAATATAGTGTTTATTGCCTTACGCAGATGTTAGCGTACTAGGACAGCTGAAAGTTTATGAGCTTAATTTTTGTCTCTACCTTGTACACTATTATTTTATGTATGTGTGGCACATTTGCTGAATAATCAAAGGCTGTTTACCTTCTCTACAGCACTCTGTTGAAATATACAGTCTTTATATTTCTGAGCATTTGAAACTGCTTTTAAATAAGAAATAAACCGAAACTATAATAACCACATCAATATAATTGTTTTAGTAATTTTAACTTAATACTATACTTTTTTTGCCTTCATTCCAAGGTTTTTGTTCTTGTACATAAACAGTTCCTCTCGGGACTTAATACCTGAATCAGGAAAAAACTCTATTCCCATAAATCAATAGGAGCTTCCCCAGCTCTGGCTATGCATATGTCTGCCTTATTTGCTGTAGGGGGGGACACAAGCAAAAATCCAACTGATAATTTGCATATTAGTTGCAAGTTTATGAAAAAGAAAAGCTGCTATTTGTGCCTAAAATAATCACCTAGCTGAAAACATGCTGAATGTGCTCAAGTTACGTGTACACAGAGGCACTTTTTGGTATTTTGAAGCTCGCCCAAAGCATAGAATCTTAAAGCTCCTAATCAGAGAGCTGGTCCCCACTGGCTGTGTTTTTGACTTTTTTGTTTTTTATGCTTAACTTTTCTAAAGTCTTCAGGACGGTCACACTGCAGGGGCCATTTCATCTTTACATTTTCTCCAGGCTAGGCAGTCTTAAAATAGAATTTTAGGTAAAACTTCCAGTTTGGAAAAAAGCAAGGAAGGTTTATAACCCCTGTCACAATTTTTTTCACTATCTGTGTCCCATTGCAGAGATTTCCGTTCACTTTGTGTCCCATAGCCAAACAGGAAGTGAGAGTAAATCTCTGCAAATTAAAAGATTTTCGCAGGGACCACCAGAACTAGTTTACCAATTGGAAGTTTTCCCCTCTATTACTTTTCTGGGGACAAGCCAAAATTTGGGATTTTCTTTTACTTTCACTTTTAAAGATAAGAGTAAACAGGACAGATAGGGTGAATCTCCTTAACGACGACACAGACAGCAATACAAACTGACAAGCATTCTAATCCCTCTACACTCCATTCAAACCTTCAAAAACATTCAAAAAGTTTTACCTGTAGTTATACTTTAACTGATACAGATAGCGGTGCTCAAATGATGGTGTCAGCACCACTATTTTCACCAGTACACTAAATGAGGGAACCTTGGGTACACACCCTTAGGGAGTGGGGCCATAACACATGCATTCAAAATTAAGTCTTCAGTCTTCCAGGTTGAATTAGGCAGGGCATCACTCAACCAGAAGACTGGGCATCTTGTGACCAAGAAAAGGTACTGTAGTGGACAGTTCCTGATTAAAGGTGAGTGTCCCGGCAGGAGTGACTTATTTTTTCAGTACCTTAGGGACATGAAAAAAAATATAATAATAATTCAGTCTACTTTGGATCTTCTAAAATGTAACATAGGCTCCACCTAAACAATGTATTCAATTTATGTTCCAATCAGGCAGGCTTTCATACTACATATTTGTTGCTAGGTCTAAAGGAGATTGCAAGGTGCATGACCAGCTTGAAGCTCGGCCGGTTCAGCAGGGACTGGCCAAGATTCGATCCATCTATGGCAGGCTGATTATACCCAAGTTGATCCATATATCGACTTGGCTACAACCAGCCTGTTGGATTTTTTACATGTGGTTACTGCCAGCAGCTATAACCGCCAGCAGTAATCATTGTAACAAACAAACAAAACACGAGGAGCTGCAACCCCGTAATTCAGACCCAAAGAGGTTAACGGAATCCCAGTGCCAGACTGATGCTTTCACAGCCATTAACCACTTGCCTAATGGGCACTTTTACCCCTTTGCCTTCCTTCTCAGATTTCAGCCATGTCACGCTGTGCTGTCATGCACTGTACCTTAACAACATTTTTATAATTTTTTTTGAGACAGATGGAGCTTTCTTTTGGTGGTATTTGATCAAAACTGTTTTTTTTTTTTTGCTGAAAAAAAAAAGAAAAAAATTCTTTCAGTTATAAAATTTTGCAAATAAATCATTTTTCTCTGTCACTGATGTGTGCCGATGAGGCTGCACTGATGGGCATCGATAGGCTGCACTGATAGGCTGCACTGATGGGCACCACAGATGGTCACTACGGATGGTCACTGATGGGCACCACGGATGGTCACTGATTGGCACTATTGGGGCAGTACTGATCAGTGCCCTGATTGCCCGTGTACTGTAAATGTCCCCTGTGACACTTGGGGGTTGCCGCTGTGACAGCACTTGAGGAAAGGAATGCCGATAACAGTGTGTTTACATTATGATCAGTTGACACAGCTGATCACATGGTAAATTCCCCCTTTACGCTTCAGGCTTTTCCCTCTTCAGTCTATCATGAATGCTGCTGCCAGACTTATACACCTTACTAACCAATCCGTACCTCTTCCAATGCTTGCCTCCAGGACTTCTCCAGAGCCTCTCACATCCCCTGGAACTCCCTGCCCCAGTATGTCCGGTCAGCTCCTACCCTGTCTGTCATTAGGCGATCCTTGAAAACTCACTTATTCAGGGAGCCTATCCCACCTCCACCTAAGAACTGTACTTGAGTCCCTTCCATCAAATCATCCCCTGCAGCCATTACCTTTCCCCCTTAGATTGTAAGCTTCATGAGCAGGGTCCTCCTATTCCTTCTGTATTGAACTGTATTTCAATTGTACTGTCTCTTTTTATTGTAAAGCGCTATGTAAACTGTTGGCGCTATATAAATATTGTATAATATAAAAATAATAATGGTAAAGGGCTGCTGTGATTGGCTATTTACTCTGATCTGTCATCAGCTGTGTCCCAAGAACACAGAGATCACAGTGTGTGTCGGATACACGCAGCAGTATGGTTCTCGCTGTGTGGTTCTGTTAGCCCTTGTACACACAGTCAGAGATTCCGACAACCAAATCCGTCGGAGTAATTCCGACGGATTAATTCCGGAAGAGGTCCGGAAGTGATGTTGCATACACACGGTCGGACTAAGTTGTCGGAAAATCCGATTGTACATAACGTCATGATGTTATTTCGTTACGACGGGACTACATTCAGGCTAGTAGCCAATAGCTTTGGTCTAGGAATTTAATCTGAGCATGCGTGACACCTTGTCCATCGGAGTAGGCTACACATGATCGGAGTATGTCCGATCGGAGCATTTTGTCGGGAAAATATTTCCAGCAAGTTGGAAAAGTTGGTCCGATGGATATTCCGTCCGACCAACGATGCAGACCACACACAGTCGGAATATCCGACAAAACATTCCGACAGAATCTCCGACCGTGTGTACAAGGGCTTAGGGGGTGTAAATTTGGGAGGACGTTCATCGACACCCAGTCCGAAACTGGACAATCACGCTGTAGCCTTCTTTTGGCTATATCGTGGTCAGGAAGAGGTTCAAACACATATTCCAAGTATAGGTTAAGTTGGCAGTCCAATGGATGTGCAGCGATAAGGAATTCTTTATTTACAATGCAGCATAAAAAACTCCAGTATACAAATAAGCACTAACGCATATAAGCCTAAAGAGGCCTTACTCATAGCTATAATCTATGACTAAGGCCTCATTAGGCTGAAACATATTAGGGCTTTTTTGTATACTGGAATCTTTTATGCAGCATCGTAAATAAATAATTTTTTATTGCTGCACATTCATTGAAATGCCATCTTTACCTGTACCTGGAAAGTAATCACTGTGTTCTGCCAGCAGAGAAGGCTCCCCGTCAGCACAAAACAATAGCTCCTGAGGAGGGATTCCCCATCAATACTAACGTTCCTTCCCATGGTTTATACCATATAAGAATATCAAATCATCTATTCTATGGCTTGCCTAAGGGTCAAGTCTCCAACAGGATCTGCCACATGGGATTTCTCACATAGGCCTATGACCAAAGAGTAGCCTGGCTCGTGATAGCTGATGTTGCACTCGGTAGTAGGCAGAGATAAAGTACATAATAAAAAAAGGAATGCTCAGGGTAGATGGTGTTCAGACAGAGTCACAGCCCTGACAGAAGTCAGGTCAGCTTGAAAACAGAATAGACTGTTTTTCTTGGGCACTGTTCCAGTACAGTTAGTAAAATTTATCTTTGACACCAGATGTATACTGACAGCATGTCCCAACTCCAAATGCGCCTAAAGTAAATTCACTTTGTCAAAAAGCAATAACAAAAATGTTGCAGTAAATTGTAAAATAGACTGAACAGGTAAAGCCACTGTTGTGTGTCGACCAGTTGTGGAACCTTCCGAAGTTTCTCAGAGATTCTCTGGTCCTTATTCAAAATCAAGGATAGGTTTGAAGGTTATGTGCGTGACAGGTAAAAGTGTAGAATGATAGTCTGAACCCTAGGCTCCAGTTAAGGTCCACGGGGAGGAGGTTTGTCATGACTGGGACCGGTGATTTAGCAGGTCATAGATCTGCAATGTGGAGGACAGGGTTTTGTATTAGATCCTGTACTGTATAGAAGAATTGAAAGAAACAATAGGGGGGGGAGGGAGAAGAGGTTGGTAAGAGTTGGGATTAAAAGTGGAGGGAGGATTGTGTCCGAGTCCCTCCATACTCAATCCCATCAAGGCAGTTTTTAAAGGAGTGTCAAGCTATCCATTAAGAGTGAGGGATATATATATATATATATATATATATATATATATTGGATCTAGGGGTTCTGTTTCTTCAGGTACCACTGATGTGAGTTGATAAAGATAAGCTGGCCATACACCTATAGATGATCTGCAGATTTTCTATGGTTAGATGGAAAAAGTGCAACAGATTTCTCTATGTTTGCTAAAATGTGTGGATGGTGGAATCTCCCACTTTTTCCATCTAACTATAGAAAATCTGCAGATAATCTATAGGTGTATGGCCAGCTTTACTTATGAATTTTTCATTAATGAAAAAGAGCCTATCCTTTGCTTTGCCTCATCATATAGGGTAAGTTGTATGTTGTATGTTCCAATTATGCATTATGATTTATTTGCTTGGCCGTCAAATAGATGATTAATGAGTTTATGCTGCGCTTTGGGGGGGGGGGGGGGGGCGCGACGACTGTAAGTGAAGAAGGGAAGTGTAGTTTTGCAAAATATTGAATATTCTGGCCCAAGACCTACTTAACAATGGATAGGTCCACCATGTATGTCAGACATTGCCAGTGGCATGACAGCTGTGGAAGCATTTGTCCGATTGGGTGGAGGTATGCTGACCTGGATGGGTATATGCCATCGGGCTAAAACTTTGAAGGCTGATTTCTTAGAGGTAATGTTAATTGTACTGGTGGTGACCATGGTCCATGTATCATACTTTCTCACACCTGGATGTGTCCAGGTCCTTTTCCATTTTGAGACATGAGGTTGGTGGTAATTTACAAGGACTCTCTGCAACATGTTCAAGCTAAGTAGGGCCACAGTTAAAAAATAAACCCTGTCCTGCTTCTGCATGACCTGTGCCATCAGTCAGTTCAATGCAGTGGAGGTATGTAGCACAGCTGCATAGTTTGTGAGGATGTCATATTAGAAGAAAAGTCGGTCAAAGTGTTTTTTTATACCCATGCTATTCCCGTTAGACTCAAGTTCTTCTTTAAAAGGTTTGTTTACAGGAATTAAGTGGTGATTCACCTGCATGCAAGGTTAACTTGATGTCCTCTGGTGAGGCTAAAAACCTAGAGCTTTGTGTCAACCTTGGTGAATCTATTGCTGATAAGCCGTCAGGCTGCCGCTGAAGACTCTGCCTTGGTGATAGTTAAAGTCACCCTCAATCAATGAAGCGTTCAGTCCCTCCTCTCAAACAAATGAGAATTTTTTTGGATTAAAAATGGAGATTATATTTTAGTGTCTAAAAAAAACGCTGTTCTGGAGAAAATGAAGTTTAACAAAGTAATTTTAAGGAAATAAAGATCAGATCTACGTTTCAGTTTCTCTCCCCCTCATAACCGGTAAAATAATGTCCCTGCTTGGAGATATAATGGCAGTACGTAAATACGTCTGTTTCAGCCTCAAATCTGTGACCTACTGCGGAGGGAATTTAAATGTGAAATCAAGCATTTTATAATGTTCTAGAGAGAAACTGCCTTATCAGAAGAATGTATGCAGGGGAATGGATATCTATAATGATGTTTAGGAGGTAATATAAGGCAATTTAACAACATCTCAGTGATGCATTGCGTGTAGCAATAGACCCGGGGACATTACGGCTGCTGGAAGGTTTTGATATTAAACTGTAGTTTGAATATTTACTTTTAAAGCATAAGCTCACCTTTATTAATATGTTCTTGCTGTAAATTATTTTCTGCACATTCTTAAAGTCTCAGCTATATTTGTAGTAGAGGGACAACTGATCATTCCACTTTTAATTTGTACAGCAGTGGCTTTTTTCTTTTTTTTTCTTTTGAGGAAGGTTTTGAATATGCAAGTCTGTTGGACAGCTTGGGCTGCATGTAAATGTGGAAACAGTATTCATTTTGACGTCAAATTTCGATTTAGTTCTAGTCATAGTATTTTGACTAAAATGCCATTTTAGTTTTAGTCATATTTTAGTCATCTGAATTGTTTTAGTTTTAAGTGTAGTGCTCACCCCCAAATAGGCCTGCTGTTTTGTCCCAGGTTCCTTTCCCAGATTAGTGCTGTTGCAGCCAGGCACACAGCACCAGTCACTCTTCTAGCTCACTAATGAGTCTAGGGGTTTCCTTTTTAAAATGTATAGCCCTGGGATACTCCTTGAATGCTGAGCAATAAATTGAGGACACTCTTCACTATGTTAGTAAACACCCAAAAAAGACAGCACCGAGACACTTTCAGAATTGTCCCAGGCAAGGTAAACACTAGAATTGACATGCCAGGCGTAGCAGCAGCAACAGTTACTAGGATCCTTGACTGAGGTCTGTACTCACAATGTCTCTAGATACTTGGATGCCTCCTTCCAATAACAGACAAACAATTACTCTCAGTGAATCTTCCAGACCAGATCCTAGTGTATTCTGAAGAGTCCTGCCTGGTTTATGTCTAACCCAGCTGTTGTATTCCCTCTGAATCACTAAAAATGTTAGATACCTTCCTATGGTTTTATAAAAGTTAGTGGTCACCCACTAGATGACCTTAGCTCTAGGTCCTCTCGTATCGTAAGATAACCCTGAAACTGTTAGAGCCAAGTTTTCCAGTAATCAAGTAGTTAACCTAGAAAAGATGTGGTCCTTTTGTTTCCTGTAGGTAAAGAATTTTTGCCCAGCGAGTGCTCTGCACATTGTAGACATTGACTAACCACCATGGCCAGTACTCTGTGCAGAGGATCTGTCATGCATTTTGCTTTTGTTGTGTGGAATAAATTGAAGGACTGAGCTGTGTTTTTTTTCTTAACCTCCAGGTGGAAGTGTCTGACATTGAAAATGAAGAGAAAAGATATAGCCTCTTTGTAGAGCTGCTGGACATCAGTCACTCCCGCCAAGAGTTCCAGCACTTAGTTTTACTTCTACAAGCCTGGCCGCCAATGAAAGGAGCAAGTGTGTAAGTAATGGTTTGCTGCCTTCTCTCCAAGTTCAGTCAGCCAGGAAATGAAATAAAACACGTCAAGCTCTGCAACTTCAAATTATGTTATATTTCCTGCTGCCTCCAAAGAAACTTTATGTAATTCTTTAATTTAGACTTGCCATGTACATAAAAATGAAAACAGCTTATACAACTGTACTACATGAAAAGAAAGAAATCAATAAACAATGAAACTAGAGCCCTAACTTCTTAAAACCATCCTGTACATCAGTACAGGGCATTACACCAGCATTAGCCTTGCATTTATCACTAACCCATTAGTTGGCAGCCATACGTTTCAAGCAGTGAATGACTATTAAAGTGGTCTTAAAGGCATAAACTTTTTTTTACTTTAATGCATATTTTTGCATTAAGGTAAAAAAACCTTCCATGATCAGTTCCCCTCAGCTCCCCTAAATACTTACCTGGCTCCTCTTTCAATCCAGTGTTGTGTCCATCTGTTGTTCTCTCTCGCTCTCCTCATAGTACACAGAGGCAGCAGCGGGAACCATTGTCTCCCTATGCTGTTTATCAAATCCGGTGAGGAGAGAGCAGGCTAACCTGTACTGTGTGTGTATAGATGCATACATACAGGACAGCTCAAGAGCATGCCTGCATGCCTTACCCTCACAACACACAGCTTGCTATGGGGGCACTCAGAGAAGAGGAGGAGAGTGTTGGACCTCAGAAGTGGAGGTTCAGGCCGCTCTGTAGAATACCACTGCCCAGAGTAGATAAATATGACATGTTTATTGTTAATAAAAAATGATGCCTTTATAGGCACTTTAAAGAGGAAGTAAACCCTGATGGGTTTACTTCCTCTTTGATTCCCTGCAAAGGTAAAGCATAATGAACTACTATGCATCGCATAGTAGTCCATTATGTGTCACTTACCTGACACAGGAGCCAGCGATATCACTGCTGTCCCTTGTAGTTCGGAGCATCCTTCTTCTCGGTGGGTCTCCGTGCTCCGCTGCTGTCATTTGACGAAGCCGCAATGACGTCACTCCCATGCAGGCGCATGGGAGCCACCACTCGCTGCATATCGCCATTGACAGCGGCGCGCTCAGTGCCTGTATTTTGCCAAATATCTCATAAACCGTGTAGGATTAATCTAGGCTTACCTGTAGGTCAAAGTGGTTTGTACGGGTTTACAACCACTTTCATGTTGACACTTATCTCCCAAGCATGTATAGAATGTCCTTATGTATGAAAAGAGAGAGACCAGCTATGCTTGGTAGTTTCCTTACCTTTGCGGAAATTAATGATTGGCCAAAATATTCCAACCTAGTAATGTCCCCAAGATTATGAGAGCCACCTAAAGTCATGAGCCCTGATAAAGCCAAAGTCAGCCTGGTCTGGTATTGATCATCATAAAGAGGAACTGGACTCTGGAAGCTGTGCCCAAAAAAAGGCGAGCAGAGTTCAAAGGACTAATCATTAGTATTGCATGTGGTCTCCGTACAACTGATCTTTCCCCCATTACCAAGTCTTGTTTTACATGATTTGTCTGTGTAAAGGCAGCCATCTTGGTTAAGGTAGGGTTTTGCTTCTTTATGTCAGAGCCTCCAGCAAGGAAAAAAGTAAGCAGCAGAGTAGTGATATCACCAGATTTCACTTTAAATCTCTTAAGACTAGCAGTTAGAGGAGCAGATCAAGCACTGCAGATATATAGCTACTAGGATTTCAGCACAAGAGTTCATAAGTGCCCTACATACAAAACGTGCACTACTATTTTCAGGAGGGTTTGAAGATAAAAAGTCAAATTTTAAGGGTACTGCTTAGGCACAGTTAACATTTCTAAATGTTTTATATAAAATAGCAAATATTTAGTTTTTGAATTTAGTTCCGCTTTAAAGGAGACGTATAGTCAAAGCTATTTCAGCTATACTTCTCCTATAGATCACAGGAGTGCAGTTCGTTCTGCACTCCGGTGAACCGTTTTCAGATGACAGTGGGCTGAAGTCACAGAGCCGGTCCAGGCTATAAAAAGATTCCGGCCATATGGTTGTGATCCACTGGAACCATTGACCAACAGATGGCTCAGCCTCTAAGCAATCCACTGAGAGCCTTAGCCTGCCCCCCCCCCCCCCCCCACAGCCCAGCAAGCACTCCAGTGAATGCTAGAGGGCCAAAAGAGAGAGCCAGTGACTGACTGACAGTCCCCGACTCTATTCTGGGGCAATGGATTCCCCAGACAATTAGTAAATGTACATCTACAACAGGGATGCAGACTAAATAAAAAAAACTTACAGGAGTTGTAGCTGTGCCCTACTCTTTTAAAGAAAAGCATTTTGTTATATTTGTGCTGCTTTTTGAGAGTTAATGTCATTTCATGGCTGGCAAAACATTGTCAGCAGGACAGAAAATGAAAGGAAATCTCTCTAACAAAGTGCAAAATAGCAGAAAAAAACAGCAAGGTTTATAACCACGCCCCACTCTTTCCAAAACTAAGAAAAAAGGTTTTGGCTGGACATACATTTTAAGAACTTTTTTTTTCTTTTTTTCTTAATGGATTGCCCTGCAAAATGTGAATAATATAATCAGCTAGCGATGCGTCTCACTCTGTTCCCTGCAGATTCTTTTCTTTGCTCCAACCATTAGATAATTCTGTGATCCAACACTGACCTTCTCCCTATTTACACGATTTCTATAAACCCAGGGCATTAAGGACCCATCCCCAAGGAGAATGCTGCAGAGAATGGATTGCCATATAATGAGATTCTCTATGACTTACAGGGCCCACCCTACCACAAAAAAAGAAATAAATTATTAGACAAAATGTTTTGCTTATGTGTCCCAATGGAGGGATTCCCCCACTTCCTGTTGCTGAGAGACCTATTACCAGTACAGGAAGTGAGGAGAAATCAACCCAGTGTCAACCCAACAGTAATAAAAACCTAACAGTGGATGTAACTTTCTACAATTCTACCAAAAAATAAAAAATAAAAGCTTTGGTTGGAGTTTTAAGTCTTTTCTAGGTTGAGTGATTGACTCTCAGTCTAGAACAGGTGATTTTAACCAGTTTTATCCTTAACATAGCAGCTGGTCAGCGAAAGGAGTTGCAAAGGATTTCCTCCAGATTTTGGTGTTCAAGCAATGGTTGTTTTTGTTACAGTGGAAGAAATCTTTGTGGACAGTCAGTTTTCTTCTTGATAAAATAGCAATTTGTTAGTGTAGCCTTCATGAGCTTGACGTGGACTTTGTATGTTAGAAAAGTAAGTAAAATTAGTGGATTTTAAAGTTATAATCTTTCCTTGCTATTAGTGCTGTAAACTAGTATATGATCAAGGAGCACATAAAATTATAGATTTTGGGAAATTAATGTTATTAGAAAAGACAACTTGGTTAAAGGAAAAAAAAATTGAAAATTGTAACCTAAATAAGATATATGTGACTGTTTTGGCACCAAAGTTACCATATGGAAAAGAAGAATAAAATGTATATATATCCATAACATTTTTTTTTTCGATTCTAGCTAGGATTTGGAAGGGTTGGCATGGTTTTTTCTTGTTCGTTTGTCCTGGTGACCATTCTCAGCAGCAAAGAAAGTGATGTAAAAATCTAGAATGGTCATTCCAGTTCTGGTCACAATTGCCCAAGAAGGGGATTCCCTTCACTTTCACATTTCCTAATACTTTCTGTTGTTTTGCCAGGCCTGGAAGTGGTGGAAAATGTCCCCAGTTGAACACAGATAGCAAAAAATTTAACTGGCAGGGCTTTTAATCCATCTTTACTTAAAATGTTTTGGCTATTCATACACTTGAAGTTATATACCTGGGAACATGCATTATAGAGAATAATGTTTTAGACAGGCTATACTCCTATTCGTTGCAGTAACACACACACACACACACGCATGCATTAGTGGGTTGTTGTGCAATCCAATTTGAGCTTCTGAATCACAGCCTTAGAACAATCATGCAGCAAGTAAAGTCAGAGTGTCTGCTATGCATACTTTAGTTTTTAAATGATTCAGAAAGCAATTAAATCCAAAGCACCAGCATGACAGTCAGATGACCATTATCGGTAGGAGAGGTCAGCAATTGCAGCCTTCATATTTCTATCAAACCAAGTTTTCTTTAAATACATTCAAATAAATATCTTCTGTTTGACTCGAGAGTACTAGTAAAATATATTTTTAAACACAAAATGTTTATATTAGTTGCAAGAACTACAAAACTGATCTCTTGCAAAGCGCAAAAACAGCATCAGCCAGACAAAGGTGAAGAAAATAGTGCTGGAGTTAAAGAGTTAACAGTCCAGCCAAGCATTGCTGAGCTGAGTGCCATGTGCTAGAGGTTGTGTTCTTTTACTGTTTAACACTCCATGATTTAGATGTAGCCTGTGTGCCTGCACTCTTCACCATCAGCAATCATTCAGTCTTTTATCTATGCTTCAAGGTGAGCGTTGGAATTAACTTTTTTTTATGGGCTACTCAGCACGAAGTGTCATTCTTCACTTGTCAGCAGTGGGGTAGATGCTAGTTACTAACTCTTTTCCACTGAAACTTTCCCTGAGCCATTGATCTCAGCTCTGTTTGAACTACGGAAATAGACTCCCTGTAGGGATTCTAAACTCTTCATCACCATAGGTGTTAAAGGCCACTTTCCTCTAAAAAAATAAAAAAATAATTACTGCATTTTTATGACCATTTAGACGATAGACCAAATATGTTGGGGGGGGGGGGGGGCAAAATAGTGTGTATATATATTCCCCAGAACCTTCCTACTCCCCCAGTGTTCTAGTCTCAGAGGTTGCAGTTCCCTGGATGTTTAATATAAGACAAATACAATTTTGAGGTTTTCAGCATGTCTGTTTCATGCAGGCTTTTTCTTTTATATTTTCTTTTGCATTATGACCCTCCACTGGAGATTTCTAAGCCTTTACTGCAAAGGAATGATTAGTCAGTCTGCTGCATACAATAAAATGTTTACATACCAGTCAGTGCAAATTTTTAATTAGCATGCTTAAAGGAAAAAAATAATAATATTTTTTCCGTAACTCCCTCCTTATGAAGCTGAATGACAGATCTAAATTAAATCCATAACTGCAGGATAACGTATTTGTTTTGTGGCTGCCCTGAAGTGGCTTTCCTTCCTCTGGAAAGAAAAGTGAGATATAGTGTGGAAGTAGTTATAAAAGGTAACTGCATTTTTGTAGCACAAAGAACTATAAGCTTTCAAGGTCAGATACTGCTGTTAGATGTGAAGACCTGGCTTGCAGTTGGCATTCCAATTCACCCTATCTGCGTTTAGTAGGGTTGAGGTAAGAGCTCCGAGCAAGCTATCCAACTTCCTCTACACCAAACTCGAAAAACTATGCTTTTATAGAGCTGACCATGCTGGTACAGAAAAGGGCCTTCCCCAAATTGTTGCAAAGGTTAAAAGTGTTCAGTTGTTCAAAATGGTAGTTGATTTACTAAAACTAGAGAGTGCAAAAACTTGTGCAGCTGTGCATGATAGGTGCTCGTGTAATCCAAAACTCTGACCTGTCCTTTCAGCCCTCAATCCAATCGTTGTCAAAAGCTTGTAGACTTCACCTCCATAGCATCTCTAAAATACGCCCCTTTTTAACTGATGAAACCACCAAGCTAATTATTTACTCACTTTTTATCTCTTGCCTCGAATATTGCAACACCCTTCTCATATACCTGTCCTTCCGTAGGCTATCCCCTCTTCAGTCTATCATGAATGCTGCTGCCAGACTCATCTACTTTACCAACTGCCCAGTGTCTGCCACCTCTCTCCGCCAATCCCTACACTTTCTCCCAATCGCTCAGCGAATTAAATTCAAAATACTAACCACAACATACAAAGCCATTCACAACTCTGCCTTAACTACATCACCAATCTTGTCTCCAAATATCACCCAAACTGTCCTCTCTGCTCCTCGCAAGACCTCCTGCTCTCAAGCTCCCTCGTCTCCTCCTCCCATGCTCGTCTCCAGGATTTACTCCAGATCCTTTCCCATCCTCTGGAATGCTCTACCTCAATCTGGCTATCTCCTACTGTAGCTGCCTTCAGGCGATCCCTGAAAACAAATTTCTTCAGGGTAGCCTATCACACCTCCAACTAATCTTTTACCACTTCCATCAGCTCATTCTCCACAGTTACAACCTTTTTTACCACCTGTCCTTCCCTATTCGTAGTTCAATATTTTTAATAATATTTATTACAAATAACAAAAAGGAAAAAAAAGTATGCATCATTTGCACAAAATAAGGAGTGTCATATAAGTGAGTACAAATGACATGATAACAAACTTAATTGTGCACTGCAGCCATTGTAAAACACTAGCTTTAAAGTTGTTGTAAACCCTCCCCCACAACTTTGTTCCATGTAAATCAGTATAAAAAACCCTAATGAACACTGCTTGCAGATATCTCCTTACTTGCTTAGTATTGTTGTAATCCTTTTTGTTCTTTAGAATGACGTCACTGAGCATGCCCAGCTCTCCCCTGATTTACGGCACACTCTCTATATCTTATCTATCTGTTATCAGGACTTCCTATGGCACAACACTGAACTCCCAGGAGGCTACTAATCACTCAGGGCTTCCTTCTATACACCATGTGACCATGTGACATCACATACAGTGTAAAGCAGGGCTTGGGACAGCAATAACTACAGTCTTATCAGCTGAAGCTGATAGGACTCATACAGGCAAACACTAGGTAATCAGCACAAGTAAATACTATGAAATAAAACAAGTCAGCTATGAACAGGGAAGCAGGGTAGCCAAAGAAACGTTGGATTGAGAAGGAGGCTTGGTTAACAGTACAGGAAGTGCTCAATGTAAGGTAGGAAATACACTTCACTGTGGACTCAGAAAACAATACTTAAGATGGCGCTGCCTAACCCCTGGAAACAAGATTTTTAAAGTTTCTTTAAACGGTAAGTAATTTGCGATTTGGGCTGGATTTCAGTGGCTATACTTTGATAATTACTTATTATAATGGACTAAATGAAAAGAAGCATCAGAGTGGGAGAGTTTACTTCCTCTTTAAGGCAAATTATATCGTCCAGTACCCCCAGGCACCCCATTTGGGATGAAACTGTGTCATGCGTGGAGAACACTACGGTTTGGTCTTATTTCAACAATTTTATTAAGATTTTAACAGTACAGAGAGACACTAAGGTTTTGCGTCCACATAGGGTATCATAAATATGTTGTAAATAGTGAGTATATGCATATCAGGTAAAGCAATTCTACCCCTCCCTGTTCAATTGTAAGCTCTTCTGAGCAGGGTCCTCTAAACCCTCTTTAATTTTTTCATATTGTAACTGCATTGTGTCGCTTTTATATCGTAAAGCGCTGCGGTTTATAAATACTGTATAATAATAATAACTTCAACTTGTTCAATTAGGCTTTGACAAATAACCTGGAAGCTGCACCCAATTTTGCACTCTCCAGTTTTAGTAAATCAACCCCAATGTCTGTATGTTGTAGCTTTAACAGTAGCCATCACTGGAAAAAGTTTGGAGGGTTGTCCACATGCTTTTGGTCATGTAGTCCAGTATTTCTCAACCTTTTATCAGTCAAGGCACCCTTTACAATTCTGTACATTCTCGCTGCACATTTTAAAATGTAAAAAACTAAACAAATAGTTTTGCATAACGCATCATCATCCAAAATCGGACACTCAACTTTAGAGGTGATTTTTTTTTTCTTCCAAAGTATACACCTTTATACAATGATACTGACTAGTATTCTAATGTTTCTTTTCCCTCAGTTTCTCTCCCTCAGCTAATGTGACCTCAGTGTTAGTAGAGAGGGGCAAACAAGGGTGCCAATGTCCTCTTTATCAACCGATGATGTAATTTTAACGGTGCACAATGAAAACCCTTAACTAAAAGGCAGGCTTGATCCACCTGCTGGCTTGTACATTTTTTTTGGGCAACTTTTAGGTATTTTGCCAAGGCTCCCTGGTTGAAAATGGCTGATGTAGTCTATGGGCATGGACATACTAGTAAACCAAGGATAACAATGACATGCACCTTCAAAACAGAACTTGTTCTCAGTCTATAGAAAATAAAGTCTATATAAATAAAGAATAGCATACATAGCTATCCAAAGGTCCCAGTTATTTATCTTCGTTCTTGTAGAGATGGCACTTTGTGAAAATCAGATTAGACTTCATCATAGCATGCATTCTAATATGATAATCACTTTTCCCCTTAGCTCCATATAAATTATTTTTCTGTCGACCGGGTTAAATACCTGCAGATGCAGGCAGTGCGTATTTATGAGAAGCAGCTGGTGTTGCGTTTTATATTTTTTCTTCAGTGGTAAAGGTCAGGAGCATAGCACTTTATTGCAGAATTTTATCTCCGAATGCTCCAGACACAACTTGACTGAACAGAGAGCAGCAGAGGTAAACATTGTGTGTCCTCGTTCAGCAGTTTCACTTACCAAGTTATATAACAGGTATGCAGTAAATCTCCATACACTATAGGCAGACAGGAACCACTCATGTCACTTTGAAATCCTTGGCAAATGAATGCAAAATTTGAAGTGTTCTAAAATAGTGGAGTTGATGATGCTTTCTAACTGTTGGGGATGTGCTTTCGCTAAAGGAAAACAGAGATCCGTGTTTCTGCTTAGCAAAAACACACTTTCCCCTCTGGCAGAATGGCGATCTGCCTAGTTTACAGACCGCTGTTCTGCCTCTCCTCAGTGCAATCACAGCAGGAGTGGGGCTCTGGCAGCACGCATGCCACGGAGCTGAAGGGAAAAAAAATCATGTACAGGTATGTGATTTTGCGCTTAAGGGCCACCCTGCCGCAGTATATGTACGTGGGGAGGTCCTTAAGCGGATAAAGAGATTCACCCTCTCTATTTGTCCTGTTTACCATTATCATTGAAAGTGAAACTAAATGAAAATCCCAAATGTTGGGTTGTCCCCAATAAAGTAATAGAAGGTAACTCTTCCAATAGAGACACTAGTTCTGGTGACCTGGGGGTCCCCAAAAAATTACCTTAACTTGCAGGGATTTCTTGTCACTGTTAAAGGAAATCAATGGCTCACAAATGGTGTAAAAAAAATTGACAGGCATTATAACCTTCCCTTGCTCTATCCAAATGATACAGACATTTTTTTTCACAAAATTAGAGCTTTTTGCCCATGGTGTTGAATAAATGTTTCCAATAAAGCGAGAGGTAAAACTTGATTGGTTGTTCTCCTGTTGTGCTTATTTACGGTTATGTGGTTTTAATGCATTAGGATCATTAACCAATAGAAAGAGAGCTAATGTGTTTTGGAGGTTCAGACACTCCACCTTCATCCGGCTCTTAAATATTGTATGATTTCAGTTATGGCTGAACTTAACTAAATTATAATAATAGCTGTAAGTATGTAAAATAAAAAAAATAAAAAAACAGTTTATGCAGCATCAAGCCTAACCTTTGACAGATAAAGTGATGATGTCACCCTCTGCTCTCTCCTACTGTCAACATTTTGCTCATCAGTCAGCACATTTGAATGTAGCACACATAATTGGCTGTTAGCCGTGTTAAAGTGATATTAAAGTAAAAAATGAACCACTTGACGACCGCCCCATAGTAAAAATATGTAATTATGTGGAATAAAATATTGGGGTTATGGCAGCAGCTAGCTGCCATAACCCCAGTATTTTTTTTTTTTACTCTGGCCGATTCTCTTTCAGATAAAAGTGGTCCTGTGGACGGTTTCGCCACAGGATCACATTTAGAAGTGGCGGAAGGGGTGTCACCCACCACTTCCTGGTCGTTCCCGGGCATACCTAATGGAACAGTAAAGCCCGGAAGCATTTCGATGCAGCTGTTAGCTGGGCATGGAGAAAACTGCTAATCTCTATGTCCTTGGAGGAACGAAGCAACGTCTGACGTCACTTCTGGTTCACGGGCCATAGTAAATCTTTACTCTTTTTTTACCCCAGATCTCTTAGTTAAGAGGACATGTTATCTTTATATCTATTACAAATGTGATCAAAAATATTTTTTATTTAACAGCAACAGGAGTCAAAGGCTTCTGCTTCTATCAATCAGCCGTATGGGGAGGGAGAGAGAAAGCAGTACTAGACTGAGATCAGGCTCAGTGGAAGGTTTAGCCTTTACCACTTTAATTTTTTATTGTTTTACAATTTTAAAATTAACGTATTTATCAGTGTATAAATGCCCTTTCTTCTCCCTAAAAATTGGCAAATCACGGGTGTGTGTTATATGCCGATAGTGTACCTCAGAGGGGAAGGAAAGGGACGAGCGCCACCCGAATTCACTGAGCTGTCATCTCCTGTATAATTGGCTCTCACTTGGCTCTGACGTCACACACACAGTCCTGGTTCCACCACTGGCATTGGACCAGTGTTCTGTCAATCACAGGAGCTGGTCCAATGCTGATGGTGGAGGCGGCACTCTGTGTGACTGCCAACTGAGAGCCGAGTAAACAGGAGATGGCGGCTCAGTGATTTCCTGCATGAGAGATGGTGAGGCTGCATTGATGGGAGATGGGTGCATATCAGGCTGCATTGAGGCTGTAGATGAAGACAGATCAGACTGCATTGAGGCTGCAGATGGACACAGATCAGGCTGCATTGAGGCTGCAGATGGGCACAGATCAGGCTGCATTGAGGCTGCAGATGGGCACAGATCGGGCTGCATTGAGGCTGCAGATGGGCACTAATCAGGCTGCATTGATGGCCACTGACCATTATTTTGCTTCAAAGTGATTTATTTTGAAAAAAAAATTTTTTTCCTGAAACTTCCCTCTTAAATTGAAGGGCGTGTTATATGCCAATAAATACAATATATTTTTTTACAATATATTTTTCACAATTGTTAAATTATTTTTAATTTTTTCAGGGGGGGGGCTTTGGTGAAATGATTGTTTAAACCTACCCTTGATGTCTCTCTTTTGAGACAGAAAAAGGGTCTGAGGACATAGATGCCTCCATCCCTTTCTCTGCAGCCTCAGCTGCACTGCAGAGTGAATTAACAGAAAGCACTCTGTACGGAGGCTCCTGCTCATTCACAACTCAAGCATTGTCAACACAGTTTACTATGCTTCAGTTATGAATGAACACAGTGTTCGGTACCAATCCCTCATTGTGTTTATTCACAAAAGGAAGGGGTGGAGTCGTGGTCATCCCAAGCTCTGGGTGGCTGTTTAAGAGCTAAGCTCTGGAGGTGAAAGGGATTGCTCGGTACTAAGGGGACCCATCGACTTGACCAAACCCTGCTTAAAACCTTTTTAACACCAGCAGGAACGCAGTGCTTCCTCTTGAAGCATGCTCCTAGTCTCTAAACATATATCTTCCTTAACATATCTGCAGCCTCTGACAGCTTTCCATAGCATTACATTTGAATACATTTGTATACTCCCTTTCTGATGTCAGGGGTTGTACTTTATATCCCCTATATCATGAAAGTTAATCACCACTACTCTCTGGTGAGCTGCCCAGAACCTGCACACATCAGAGGATGGATATGTCAGGTGAAAAAAAGCGCTTTCAAATTGTTTGGTCTTTCTCAAACACATTAATAAAAATACTTGTACATGTTCTGCATTACATTTATTTCCAATATTTTTTACTTTGTTAAAAAAAAAAAAATCAGACACGTTAGATTGCACATTCCTTTTAAATACTGCTCTAGATAATTGATTTGCATTTTTTTTCTTTAGTTTTAATTAATTTTGTCCACTTACTGCACAAGCTTCAAAAACACATTAGTAGTTGTCTTCACATCATGTTACTGTCTGGCTTTTAATATTCCCTGTTGTCAGTGAGCTCATAGTTTTTATATTTAAATATTGCTTTAAAAATTCTCCAAATCTGGGTCTTGTATTCCTAGTGCTGGCCATACACTATACGAAAAAGCAGCCAAACTCATTTTCGAAAACGGACATCCGGCCGAGGAGCAAACGATAGTGCCATCAAACATGTCATACCTACCTACACTGTGTAATGGTTTTTCAGAGAGCAGTCCCTTACCTTCTCTTCTGGGGTCTCCTGCCAGCGCTCCTTTTCTCGGTGTGCCACCATAACAAGCCGCTTCCTATAGTTGCACACCTGCAGGCTCGCTCCTGAGCTGAGCTTAGTGCTTCTATTGACAAACACAGCGTGGCTCCGCACCGCCCCCGCACTCTACTCACAGGATTTAATTTATGGCAGCAGGAGCCAATGGCTCCCGCTGCTGCCTCTCTGAGCAGAGCGCGGGGAGAGCAGAGGATGCATTAAGGTAAAAAAAATGCAGTGGCTTTATAACTGTAGGAAATACACAACCACAGAAATACTGTCAACTTTGTGAAATTGTAGAAAGCTCGAACTGTTGAGTGCAAGTGTTAAAAATGAAATAGTATTTGGGAGTAAACCCACGTCACCGATCTGTGATAGGAGCGCACATGCCGCGCTCCGCGGTCTCGTCCTTAGGAGAGGCCGTGGCTTCGGCCTAGCTCCGAAGCGGCAGCCATCTTTCTACACCCAGGCGTTTACAATTTGATCGCTCCAACGGAGTGATCACTTGTAAACAAACCGGCGTCACGACATGACGCCGGTTTCTCTCTCCTCTCTCTGTACTGATCTGTGCAGTGGAGGGGAGAGGTCGGATGGAAGCAGCCATCCCTCCATACCCAGCCCGATACAATACTCTGCAATGCCAATGCTCTGCCAGCCAATGCAATACTCTGCAATGCCAATACTCTGCCAGCCAATGCAATACTCTGCAATGCCAATACTCTGCCAGCCAATGCAATACTCTGCCATGCCAATACTCTGCCCCGCCAATACTCTGCAATACAATACTCTGCAATACAATACTCTGCAATACAATACTCTCAAGGTTATCCAAAGGATTAATTAGCTAATAAAAAAAAAAACACTAGATTCATTAAAAAATTAAAATAAGAAAAATAATCGGATAGTCGTTGACTAATCGAAAAAATAATCAACAGATTAGTCGACAGACAAATTAATCGTTAGTTGCAGCTCTAATATATAGACCCAATCGTTAAAATCTAAAATAATCTTTAACACGGTTATGTTATTTCAGAAGCAATTATTATGAATGTTAAACCTGCAGCTTTAATTAAAATAATACCTGGTGATTGTACAATGCATATCCTTTGTTTAGGCTCTTATCAATATAGAGTGATAACCCTTTGTTCCAGTTTTCCAATTGTGCCTTGTGTTGTCACCCTGTCATTCATTCTTCTGATGTGGAGTACAAGTCGATGTTTCAAAAAATGACATGCAGCCATTCTTGGAGTGCATATAGACAGAAAATGGCTACAAAGAAGTTGTAGGTCAGATTGTAAGCTCTTATAATAAGGACCCCTGTAACCCCTTTGTCTTGCATTACATTGTCACATATCTGACCCCCGTTTGTATATTGCTGTGCAAACTATACTGTATAAATCCTTTATAACATTAAAAGAAAATAATCAGAAGTATTAAGATGCATCAGCAAATGAAACACAATGCTTTAACAAAATACTAATCAGGGTTTACACTTACTTTAATAATGGATGACCATTAAAAAAGTAAAAAGATAATCAGTATTACCCTGCCTTTTCATATATATATATATATATATATATATATATATATATATATATATATATATATAGCACTGACCCCCGAAGGAGCTGGTTTTATTTGGGCTTACCGTTACCTCCTTGTTTGCTTCTTGGGGTTGCCGTGGTAGATGGCCCAAAGAATGTGGAAACTGACACTGAATCTTCTTTTGGGTTATTTATTTAGAACAGAAACAGAGCCTTTCAATAAAGGGTAGAGGGTTAGGAGTGAGTTCAGGTACTTAGATTGCAAAAAATGGAAGTCTTTAGAGAAAACGCAGAGAATAGCAACCGTTTCACAACTGGATTTAACAACCCCCGGATAGACCTCCTCTCTCTAGGCTTAGCAGCCGGTGGGGTGCTCGGTGAAGTCTCTGCCACAGACTTATGAAGTACACTTTAGCATTACTGAGGGATGTAGATAAATTTAAAGAGCTAACATTTGGTACCAGGTTCTCTCAGCCGATCCGGCGATACCGTATGAGTGTTGATCCAGGCTGCGTCCTTCAACTAAGCCTTCAGGCTCCTTCAGAGAAGCCATCTTTGCGCACGGCCTTCTCCTGAAGAGTCCTCCCCTGGGGTTCTTCAGTTGCTGGGCCTCTCCCTTCAGATGACATGGCACAGGACCACCCTTGGATCAGTAGGCCCCAAAACTTCACTCAGGCCTGTCCCTGCAGTTGCGTTGCCTCGGGCCAGCTGGCCCAGAGACTCGGAATGCATGGTTCCACACCCCAGGCCAGGAGGGCCAAGGGGCTGGGTCAGGAGGACCACCAGAACCGAACAGACAGAAAATCGAAAATGGAACCCTGCCAACGTGGCGTCGGTACCTTAAATACCACCCCCCAGAATGCACAGCAGGAAAACACTCCCACTAGGCTGGTTCCAAGAGAATAGTGGCATTCAATGCACCCAGCTAACTGCGTTTCTACTCTTGCCGGCGGTGAGAGCGACACCTGTGGTCAAGGAGAACCCAGTGCAACCCAGCTGGACTGGTACTGAAACCAGAAATTTAGAAAAATGGTCCCGAAACCCAACTGTGGTTTCAGGTAAATTTAATTTTCCAAAAACCATAGTGCCTGCTCGTCAGGAGCCAGCGGTACATATATATATATATATATATATACACATTTTGCAAGAGTCTTATGGGCTTTAAAGAACTATGTCCAGTTCTGGAGACCTCCCTACAAAAAGATATTAATAAGATAGATTTGCTCCAGGTCCAGGGCAACAAAAATGGTGAAAGGTCTGGGGGATAAAACATATCAGGAGAGAGTTCAGGAACTTAATATGTACAGTCTGGAGGAAAGAATGGAAAAGGGAGACATTATTTGAAACCTTTAAATACATCAAGGGGGTAAATAAGCTCCCTGAGAGCATTTTTTTCAATAAAAAGTAATATTTTACTGAAAGAGTAGTTGATGCTTGTCATAAATGTTTTATAAATGTTATATAAATGTTTTACTACCCAAAGTTAAAACAACAAAGGCAGAAGATTTAATAGATGGAAAGTTTAACCACTTTCAGACCGGACCAATTTGCTGGTCAAAGACCAGACCACTTTTTGCGATTCGGCACTGCGTCGCTTTAACTGACAATTGCGCGGTCGTGCGACGTGGCTCCCAAACAAAATTAACGTCCTTTTTTTCCCACAAATAGAGCTTTCTTTTGGTGGTATTTGATCACCCCTGCGGTTTTTATTTTTTGCGCTATAAACAAAAATAGAGCGATAATTTTGAAAAAAACGCATTATTTTTTACTTTTTGTAATAATAAATATCCCCCAAAAATATCTAAAAAAACATTTTTTTCCCTCAGTTTAGGCCGATACGTATTCTTCTACATATTTTTGGTAAAAAAAATCGCAATAAGCGATTATTGATTGGTTTGCGCAAAAGTTATAGCGTTTACAAAATAGGGATAGTTTTATAGCATTTTTATTAATAATTTTTTATTATTTTTTTTTTTACTAGTAATGGCGGCGATCTGCGATTTTTATTGTGACTGCGACATTGTGGGGGACCCATCGGACATTTTTGACACATTTTTGGGACCATTGTCATTTATACAGTAATCACTGCTATATAAATGCAGTAATTCCTGTGTAAATGACACTGGCAGTTAAAGGGTTAACCAGTGGGTGGCAATGTAGGGGTTAAGTGTTCCTAGGGGTGTGTTACTAACTGTGGGGGGGTTGGGCTGTCATTTAGTGTACACTGATCTCTGCTCCAATCACATGGAGCAGAGATCAGCGTCACTAGTTGCTAGGCAGAATGGGAAAATGTTGTTTATACAGCATTTCCTCCATTCGGCCGCTCCGTGAGACGATCGCGGGGATGCCCGCGGCGATCGAGTCCGCGGGTCCCGCGACCGGACTCACGGGGGTCCCGACCAGCGCGGGAGCGCGCCGCCGGCGGCGCGCTCCCGATGGCACGGCGGCAACGAATATTGGACGTACATGTACGCCAATATGCCTGCCCGTGCCATTCTGTCGACGTACATCGTCGTGCGCTGGTCGGGAAGTGGTTAAAAAATGACTGAACGTCCGCTTTAATAAATTAGACTCACCTGTAGTTGATGTTAATTAGGATTTTGTTGGCTAAAATTTTGATTTGCATCTTAGACTTTCATTGGGGTGTATTGTTTTTGCAACATGGTCTTGAATTAATTTGTTAGGAAAAATACTTTTTTGTGTGTGTAAATTAACACATCTTGGTTGTAATCAATGGACCACATTTGTGGGAGTATTTTGTAGTATAGTGTCCCATTGGAAATGTTGATTCTGAAAGGAAAGTAAACGTTTTCTGACAAATCTGTTGGGGTGAACTAATTTATGCTGAGCACTGTATGTGAGTGTGTGTGTGTATATATATATATATATATATATATATATATATATATATATATATATATAATATATACACACACACATAAACTGTACATGCATGAAAATTGCTGAATGACACAATACACTACAGTTCAAATAACAAGTATCAATAAAATCAAGGCCAAGTGTATGCAATACAGACATTATAACACACTTTCAAAGCAACCCTATGGTCACTATCTTAATCTTCCGCCAGCCTCCCCTGACTCTCTTCCTTCTTGCCAAGCTTTCGTCCTGCTCCAACCCAAAATCTCAGCCCTTGTTTGAGCCCTGGTTCACATCGTTAGACATGTCAAATCGGCGGCAATTGCCAGCAATGGTAACATCCTAAACGCTGCATTTGCGGCACCGCACTGTTCTCAAAAAAGTCGTTTCTGTACTACTTTTTGACATTTTTGGGCTGTGATTTCCATTGACTTCTGTGCAGAAACCAACATAGATGTCTGTGAAATTGCAGCCGAAATAGGGACTGACATGTGGGAGTGAAATTGTGCGTGTTCAGCTGAATTCACACAGCTACATTCCCGCAGCTGGGCTCACACCCAAATTTTCAATATTTCTCACAATTCCCAAGCCCGTTCAAACATACAGAATTTCTATCACCATATCACATCAACAAAGTATTTATTTTCACAATTGTTCTATCCAATATGAAATTGCTTGCTGTCAACAGATGTTGCCAGCCCAATTTTTAAGAACTTACCAATGTCAGCTTTAAATGATTAAAGCTGGCCATACACTAGTAGAATTTCATTCAAATTGTTTTGTTTTAATAATGGTCTTTCGAATTTCTAATTGTTGGTGGGGCTATATCAACATTCGTTTTGACCATGAACATACCACCATGATGAGTTAATTCAAAGGGGCTGGAATGTCAAGTGAAATGAACAAATTTCTGATGGTGTATGGGATTTTTGCTCAGGAAATTACATCTATTGCAAAGTGTAATGTTAAAAGTATATAAAATTTTGCAGTACTTTTGAACAGCTTCCGTCAAGCTATCAAATGTACGAATGTATGTACAAATGTTTGCACAAAAATGTACTAGTGTATGGCCAGCTTTAAATGTGTTATTTCACCAGTTCCCCAGTTATTCCACCAGTTCCCACCTAGGCCATTGTAATCAAAAGTCTTGTGATCTGTTAATTAGAGGCAGGCAATGGTGCTGACCAGTCTGCTAACTTTCACATAATTCATTCCAGTGTGAAGCTAACCTAATTACCTATGCCGTAACACTCAACTTTAATTAAATATAATGCTGAAGAGATACATATAGACTCCAAATATACTATATATTCTTATTTAAATATATAGATACACATATAATTATGACCAGGGCTTTTTTCCCTTAGAGAATCGGTGCAGGAGCTCACCCACCCCCCCCAACTTGCCTCTCTCCCACCCGCAGGAGAGAGTAGCACTGTGGTGCACTACATCATAGGGTGGCTGTGGCCAAATTGGCAAAAAACACTAGGGGGTCTTAAAGGGGTACTGTTAAGTAAAACCAGGATTGCAATACACACAGTATGCAAAGTTCAAAAGTGCCCTATTCAGAGTGTGCAAAGTACAGGAGTGCAAATGTTACAACAGGCCAGTTTCCAATCCATAAATTACCTTCCAAATTCTCCCCCTCACCCCCCCCCCCCCAATAAAGAGCTCTTCCCCCAAATTCCCCTGCTAATAATGTTTAGACGGCATTGCTTACTCTTTACCACTAAACTCTGTATGTTGTGCTATCATTACCCATGTAAGTAAAAATGTTCCTGCTTAAACTATTCAGCCCCGGAAGATTTGGCTGCTCAATGACCAGGTCATTTTTTGCAATTCAGCACTGCGTCGCTTTAAATGACAATTGCGTGGTTTTGCGAGGCTGTACCCAAACAAAATTTACGTTCTTTTTTTCCCCACAAATAGAGCTTTCTTTTGGTGGTATTTGATCGCCTTCGCGGTTTTTATTCTTTGCGCTATAAACAAAATGAGAGTGACAATTTTGAAAAAAAAAAAAATATCTTTTACTTTTTGCTATAATAAATATCCTACATTTTTATCCCCAACATTTTTTAAGCCGATATGTATTCTTCTACATATTTTTGGTAATAAGCGTGTATTGATTGGTTTGTGCAAAAGTTATAGTGTCTAAAATACAGGGGTTAGCTTTATGGCATTTTCATTATTATTTTTTTTTACTAGTATTGGCAGCGATCTGCGATTTTTATTGGGACTGCGACATTATGGCGGACACTTTTGACACATTTTTGAAACCATTGACAATTATACAGTGATCAGTGCTTCAAAATGCACTGAATACTGTATAAATGTCACTGACAGGGAAGGGGTTAACACTAGGGGGCGACCGAGGGGTTAACTGTGTTCCCTATGTGTGTTTCTAACTGTGGGGGGATGGGACTGTCTAGAAGGAGAGAGAGATCGGTATTCATACATAGTATGAACACACAATCTGTCTCCTCCCATCCACAGCTTACCTCTGCCCTGTCCATGTGCAGGTCACCTCTGCACCCCCAATGTGCAGCGCACATCTGCACCATATGTCAGCAGCTCACCTTTGTACCCCACATCCGCTGCTCACCTCTGTATCCCCTGGCCCCAATTCAGCTCACCTTTGCATCCCCTTCCCGAAGCTCACCTCTGCACCCCCCCCCCCCCCCGACATCAACTCAGCTCACCTTTGCATCCCCGTCTGAAGTTCACCTCTGCACACCCTAGCCCCAACTCAGCTCAATCCTGCACCCCCATGCCGCTGCTCACCTCTGCCCTCATCTGGTTAGCAAAACATATGAAAAACACAACTGTAAGCAGCCAGCCTCGCTCCGTTGGCTGGCCTTATCTTCCCACACAGTTTCCTGAGCATGCTCACTTCCCACTCTGCTTCTTCTACCACTTGCTGGCGATCATCCCCTGCATGCGTCAGCTTCTGTGTACCAGGCTGCAGGATGAGATGTCCCAACCCGCCCCACCGATAAGCACACTGCTCCTGCAGATATCTGTTCCTCTTGTATCCCACTGTGAGCACATTAGCAGGAAGGTTCTGTGGGAGCCGGTGCCGCTATCACTTACAAAACCAAAAGCCACACTTCTGTGTTTATTACAGACAGTCGATATTGGCATGCACAGGG
The DNA here is from genome assembly GCF_037356315.1 of Lithobates pipiens. Classification (NCBI taxonomy): domain Eukaryota; kingdom Metazoa; phylum Chordata; class Amphibia; order Anura; family Ranidae; genus Lithobates; species Lithobates pipiens. The sequence goes on along the minus strand of NW_027507758.1, from coordinate 531,867,346 downwards.
CCAGTACTGGAGGTGGCAGAATGCCATTTTACCACGTTCCAACTGAAAAAAAGCCCAGGTTATGATTGTAATCAATAATCTTACATAACAGTCAAATGACACATACAAACAGTAACATTTACATATGAGCCTAGGTAGTCCTGGGCCCACCATAGTCATTACGCAGCTAGAGCCTACTTTTTTTCCCTACTGTGGTGGTTTCAAAATATTCACTGGAGTTCTGCTTTAATGTACCAGGTAATAAAGATGTTTTTTGATGAACAAAAAGTCTTGGGACCTGGAAGGAAACTGCCATGCAAATTTCAACATCCAATTGAAGTTCAAACTTGCTCATATAACAAAAACATTTTAATGATATATGAGCTAAGCAATGAATTGACATATTTTGTGTGCTGTCCTTGGAGTCTATCCTTGTGTCAGTAATTGCATTCCTCTTCCAGCTATGCAGATGGTATATGGTGACAGAAGTTCCTGCTATCCTGTCATACCTAAACCAGGAACAGCTTGCTGATTGAGCTCCACAAAATGCATTGTTAACAACTCTTCCTCTATTGCGCACAGTCATTGTTTCCTTTATTAATATAAACCGTGCATAATGTCTGTTTTTGCAAGATATTGATTCAGTTAAAAACTACAAAAAAATTCACGCTAATTAATAACATTTTCTTGAGAGGAATTCAGAAATAATAAAAAGCAAACCTAAAGTGAAAAACACCCCCGCTCTCCTGCCCACACTTCTGCCTTCGATTCAGATATGCTAAAAGAAGCCCCGAAATCCTTAAAATATTGGAAAAAGCAGCACTCCATGATCCCACAACCACCAGTCATCCAAGGAGAGGATCACAAAAAAATAGCATTAGGGTTGTCCCGCAGCAGTGGTCACCTTACCCAATGCTGTAATATTCGTGGTATGACTGGGCACTGTGAGATCCCAATCATTGTGTATCAGGGGTTCCTTCTTAAAAACTATTTTTTTTTTATTTAAAGTGGTTGTAAACATTTTTTTTAACCTTAATGAATTCCTTGCGTTAAGGTAAAAAATGTTTAGGTAACAGTATGCCCCCTCACTACTACTTAGACCTCACTTGATCCAGCGCTGTGCCCGAGCTGAGTGGGGCCGAACTGTGTTGCCTCTGTCCATGGACGCAGGCAGCAAGGCTTGGGATTCACTGCAGATGTGTCACAATAGAAAGTGGATTCCTATGGTGGCACACCAAGAAGAGGAGGAGCAAGTAGCATTGGCAGGGGATCCAGGAAGAGGAGGTTGGGGGATGCTCTGTGCAATTTCTTTGCACAGCGCAGGTAAGTATAAACCTGTTTGTTTAAAAAAAACTGAGTTTATAATCACTTTAAAAAGTACTTGCAGCTAATTTTAGTTAAGTTAAAGTTAAGTTGACCATACAAGGCTCAAATTTGGTCAGTTCCTGCTGAATTGGACAAAACTTGAGATGTGGGTGGTGCTGTTGGCATCACCCAACTTAACAAAACTTGTCTGAAAAATTAAAGTCACTGTTTGGGTATTACTGCAGCTGCAGATGATGCATCTTATTATGTTGCTATCTTATTACAATAGCTGGCATTGACAATTCCTCTATCCATACTGTATAGCTGGATGGAGCAATCTGTTGGTTTTCTTTTGTTCAGCCCATCATCTGAACAAGAGAAATTCAGCTGTGTGTGGCTAGCTTTAGTCTTTGGCAGAGAGGCAAAAGAGAAGGGAGTGTGAAAGCAATGGGTTAACGTGTATGTATAGCCAAACTTTTTTTTTTTGTGCTAGAATAGGGAAGTTCCCTGAAAGAAAAATTCACCCTCTATATATATATTCTGGTGATCATTGTCTCCCAGACTGAAACTGATGGGAACAAGAATTGTCACCAGAACAAGGACTTAGGGTAATTCTTATGGTGAGGAAACATGTTAATGTGATTGTAAACCCTGTACTACCACTTTTACCTACAGGTAAGCCTTTAATAAGGCTTACCTGTAGGTACCGTCAATATCTCCTAAACTTGCACCGTTTAGGAGATATTCGCTGTATCTGCATGTGCCGTCATTATCGGCACATGCACACTGAAGAAAATGTCTCGCTTGTGCAGTTTGTTCATTAGCTGTGCCATGACCGGTGGCTCCCGCACCCATGCGCGGGAGTAATGTCATCGCGGCTCTGGCCAATCACAGTGCCGGAGCCCGCGAACCCGGAAATAACTCAGAGGGGCATGTCGCTGATCACATTGGTGTATGGGGACCACTGCAACAGCTTCAATCTAAGGTAATTATTTAATAATGATCTAGTATGCGATGCATACTAGCTCATTATGCTTTTGTCTTGCAGGTTTTTTTTTTTTTTTTTTTTTTACAACAACTTTAAAGGGGTTGTAAATCCTTGTGTTTTTTCACCCTAAAAAACTTCTGGCTGTGATCAGCCCCCCCCCCCTACCATTTTACTTACCTGAAACCCTTCATTCACTCAGTGGAGACGTGCTTTCCCTCTCTGCACGAGGCCCCGGCTCTTGATTGGATAGCAGCACAGCCATTGGCTCCCACTGCTGTCAAATCCAATAATGCGGGGGACAGGGCCGAGTCGGGCATTAGTGTCTATGGACGCAAGTGTTGGACTCGGGAGCGTGTCCACAAGGTAACGCCCTGGAAGAGCCCTTTTCCTAGGGGGTTATCTAATAAGGGGAGGAGTCGCAAGAGCCACCGAGGGACCCCAGAAGTCAAGGATCAGGGCCACTATATGCAAAACAAGCTGCACAGTGGAGGTAATTATGACATGTTGTTTTGAAAAAAAAATGAAACCTTACAATCACTTTAAGGTGACAGTTGTTTAAGAAGGGAATTCCCCTTACTTTGTAGAGATTTCCACTCACTTCCTGTTGAGTCTTCAGGACAGAAAGTGAGGGGAAATCTTACAATAAGACAAAGCCACAAAAAATAAACTGACAGGGGTTATAACCCTTTCCTACTGTATGCAAAACTGAAAATAAAAACGGGCATGTTTTTACACACTTTATCTTTACGCAAGGGAGGGTAAGGCCTCTTTTTCTATGGTTTTACTACCCAACTAAAGCCAGCCATCCAACATTCAGCCAAAGTGGGCTGTTTACATTAGCGAAGCTTTGCAACACCACTGCAACAAATTTAATATGGCATGTTGAGTTGACAGGTGCCGCCACCAGCCATTCAAGTCAGTGGGTTCATGCCATGACCTCTTGTCTGTAGGAGGGACACGCTTACTCTGCTGCCTCCATGGAATTTCCCTACCAAAGACCTTAGTGGAACTTTATTGTTTGAAGATACGTTTGTTCCATTGTCCTAGTAGCCATACTCCGCATTGAGTATTTTGGGGTGTTTTCCTTAAAAATACCTAACATGGGAGCTTTTAAGTCCCTGGCTCCTCTGACAGTCCTGCCCTTTTTCGGAGGGTCTTGGTGGGGGGTCTTCTTTCCCCCTTTATTGGGCCATATAGGGTTCTCTTGGTCACATTTTAATGCATAAGCACCTTATCTTTCCTGATGAAGCTAAATGTGAAACATGCTCATAAACAACGCAACTGCTCATTGCTCTGTAATTTGGATCATAATATCATCATTTTGCTGCTTATATATGTTTATATGTAAAGCTGTGCTGAATTGTGTAAAATATCAATGGGCTTGTCACAGGAGGTGTTTCAAAAATAATAATGTTCTAACTACATTTGGTTGTAATCATACACTAACTTTTTATATTTGTTTTTAATCATGTACTATGTTGAGTAATGTATGTAAATAGATACATGGTTTTATCAGTATACACATACGTGTTTTTGATTCGCCCTACAGAAAACTCCTTTTGAATAGTCGAGGTCTTTTTCTCTTTTAGTTAATGTATGAAAACCGTAAAAAAAAACAATGAAACTGAACCATTCTGCAAACATACCTAAAGTCTGTCAAATTTTAGAGATGAGCTATCTAAAGTAGTGGCCTTAATTAAACATCTCCCCACCTCAAGCTTATATATGTTTGCAGCAAATTATTGAGTGATGCCCCATGGGACTGGTTTCCTTTGTAATGGTGAATTCATGTTTGCTGCAGAAGAAGATCGCTTTTGTTTAATAACTCTAGTCTGCATGTTACTGGCAAATGAAACATTAATGACTCATTTTGAAGTTTGTCTATTCTGAGTTTCCATCTCACTTTCAAAGAACAGGATGAACCATGAAAAGACTTATCAACACATTTTTTTTTTTAATTGCCCTTTGAGGTGGCAATACATTATCAACTTTGTATCTAATTAAGGGATTTATGTATAATTAATAGACAGTGCACTGAAGGTCGTCTTCTTGTAATTAAGCTTACTTTTTTGATTCGGAAATGGAAGTATTATGTGTTGTTTCTTGGCATTTGCCGATTAACTCTAGCTGGACTATTATTTTCTTGTGAGCCAATTAGAAAAAGGTATGTTTTTATATATTAATGTGAGTACCCACATGTAAATCTATGCCCACGGTTTTGCTAGGGCAGCCCAGAAAATGACTCACTACATAATTTTGTAAAAAGTGGGTATTCTTCAGGTTCAAATTGGGAATAGCTACCTGGATTGGATTCTAGTGCTCTTTTTTTCATTATATCGTATTTTTTTTTTTTTTGTAAGTCATGAGAGGAAACACCCAAGTTTATTATTGTTATCTAGGTGAGTAGCATTGAGCAGGCAGTGCTGGGGTAGCATGCTAAGTGGTCTATATTGCAATTTCACTTTGAGGCCATTAGGTTTTGAAGCTAATACAGCTCAAATGAGCAGTGATCACTGTAACCATTAGCAAAACGCCTCACAGTTTGGGTTTTGGTAAAATAGACCTCTCTATTGAATTGTAAATTGTTTGTGTAGATCCATTTGTAGTGTTTCTTGAGAAAACAATGTCGATGAAGGACATTGATTATAGTCATTCTTAAGCTTCTTCTTAAGCTTATATCAATAGAGAAACCAATGGCATTTTTTTCTATTCCTGTGCAAGTAGTTTTGCCTAGTGCAAAATATAGCTCCTTTAAAGTCAGAATGCCCCACACCAAAGCACCCTCTTCTGCCTAAATTCATAACCTAAAACACAAAAGCAACATTTAAGTACAGCCCGTACCATGTCCCTTGGCATGTAGCCAGCTTCAACCCACAAAACATAACAATCCCTTAAAGGAAGTCTCTAACATTTAACCTCTTTCCCTAATCACTAAACCCTTATGTTCCTAAATATGCACTTTGACCTGGTCCTACATAGCAAGCCTTTGAACCAATAGCTAGCAGTCCCACACTGAATCAGGACGACTTCTTAGCAGCTGCTGTGCAACTTCCATTAGGAAAAAGAGGACAAGGAGAGGTTGCTGGGGTGAAAGGAAGGTAATTTAACTGCTTGCCAACCAGCAGCCGCAGTTTTACTGCAGCAGAATAGCACGGCTCGGTGAAACAATGTTACCTTATGCTGCTTCCCCTTTCGGCCACTAGGGGCGCGCTCGCCCGGAGCTGATGTGAGTGTGATCGCTCGTGACAGAGTGAGAACTGGGATCTGTGTAAACAGATTCCGGTTCTTCCTGGGGAGTAGAAACAGATTGTGTGTTCATACCAAGTATGAACACTGATCTCTCCTTCTAGACAGTCCCACCCCCCCACAGTTAGAAACACACATAGGGAACACAATTAACCCCTTGATCGCCCCCTAGTGTTAACCCCTTCCCTGCCAGTGACATTTACAGTAATCAATGCATTTTTATAGCACTGATCGCTGTATAATTTTCAGTGGTTTAAGAAAATGTGTCAAAAGTGTCCGATGTGTCTGCTATAATGTCACAGTCCTGATAAAAAATTGCAGATCGCCACCATTACTGTAAAAAAAAAATAATAATAATAAAAATGGCATAAATCTATCCCTTATTTTGTAGACTCTATAAATTTTGCCCAAATCAATATACGCTTAATGTGATTTTTTTTTTTTTTAACCAAAAATATGTAGAATAATACATATCAGCCTAAACTGAGATAAAAAATATATATTTTGTTTTGATAAAAAATGTGGGATATTTATTATAGCAAAAAATATATTGTATTTTTTTTTTTCTAAATTGTCGCTCTTTTGTTTATGGCGCAAAAAATAGAAACCGCAGAGGCGATCAAATACCACCAAAAGAGAGCTCTATTTGTGGAGAAAAAAGGACATCAATTTTGTTTGGGTACAGCGCCACGCGACCACGCAATTGTCAGTTAAAGCAACGCAGTGCCGAATGGCAAAAAATGGCCTGGTCATTGAGCAGCCAAATCTTCTGGGGGTTGAAGTGGTTAAAGGATAACTGTACTAAAATTACAGTTGTTCTTTTATAACCTTTAGCAAACAGATTTCATAATCCTACAGCCAGATAAGTGAAAGTTTTAATTGATTGTGAGGAATTAATAGACTGATAAAATGGCTTAGTTAAACAAGTTCACTCATGAAAAGAATGCAATGAATGTATCTAGATAAATGTTTAAACTTGCCTTTCTTATTATATATGAAACAATTATTATTTTTTTTACTCTTTTTATCTTGGCTTTGTTATAGGTGAACCATGTTACATTTATAAAGGTAGTTTCTTTTTATATAGACTTCACTTTTCTGTGCTGTGTGCTCATGTTCTCTTTAGAGTTGTAATTTATGACCTCCAGCCAGTTCCATTTCAAGGTCACTGACCTCCATCCTCCTTATTCCATCTACAGTTTCAATCCGAAGTGCCATCTTTACTGCAGCCTTTGTTGCTGGGCATTCCATTCTTAATTTAAATGTATTTCTTTGTGAAAGCTTTAAGCTTTCCCTGTGTGATCTAGAGTTGCGTAAATGTCTTTATTATTTTCCATTAGGTGATCCGACATAATCCGTTATTGTCAGTTGTTACTGTTTGGAGTGAAATTAGTCAGATCTCTTGTACACCTGAGATCTGAGGTCTGTGAGTACTGCAGTGATTGCAGCTTGTTTTTGCTGTCAGGATGACTTTTCTTTCTGTTATTTCAGGCTAGACTTAGTTAATTACCAGACAGAAGGGGATCTTTGTGCAATGGAATAGATAAAAATTGTTCTTTTGATTTTTTTTGATTTTTTTTTTTTTTGATGAGCCACCTTTAGGTCAGTTGCTACAATAACATATTTCTTTATTGCTCTTTTATAACAAGATGGGCAACAAGAAAAAAAAATATATAAGAGATCGTTATTTTAACATTCAGCCTGCATGGGCTTCCACCGCGTGCGATTGCTTATACCTCTTCTGCACATTCACATGGTTCTCTCAAAATCATGACTATTTGGGGTGCAATGACTGGAAAATGGGTAAAGGGGTCCTTGAATCGCAGCAGCCTGTTATTCCTATAGTGGTCCTGCTACTAAGACTTATAATTGAGTAAAACAGTGAAATCTTACGCCCATAAATCCTGAATGTCTTCAATACCCCCTGAGAATTTTAGGTGTTTATTACTATCTTCGCATGTTCCAAATTTATCCTGTTGCATTAAATAATTCAAATTATATAAAATAATTATAACACCGGCAGTGATAATGGGATTCCCTTATAAAGGAAACAAAAGGTGTGAAGACCCAGAAACTTGGTCACAGTGGGCTCACTCAAAGAGTTTCCGATATAAGAACCTGCCCTGCCCATGTACAGCTTTTTTATTTTATGCAAGTTTTCAGCAGATCTGAGTGGCTGCCAATGCCACTTTCTTTGTGCATTGTAAATTTGATGTCTTGGCTTCTGATGTGTTGCTGTACATGTAAGGAGGATGGGGCTCCCTCCAGGTGATCCTGCTCTTAATTTGCACATCGCTTTTTATGCCTCATAGGTCGTTTTGAATTGGGTAACACACCTGACACAAGAACCACAGCATGGCAGTGTGGCTTCCACATGTATTTGCAAGTGATTTGATCAAAGATTGTATGGCTCAGAGCAGTGGGAAACCAAGTCTTACTTTGGAAGTTTGCAGTCAGGGTGTCCAAGCTGACGTGTCCTCTCATGCACCAATAGACAAACGGTCATTGAATAAAAGCAGCCGGCAACTCCATACCATCAAGCGTATTTATTTGCAAGCTTTCACAGTGAGCACAGTCAGCAGCAGACTAGTTTCGGTGATAAACCTTGTTCACAGCATGTATTTGCAAGTGTTTGCAACAAAAACTCTTTTTTTTTTTTTATCTGAATTGTTTTTTTTTTGTTTTTTTTAGCTAGCTAGATTGAAAGTGGGCTTTCAATACCCTTGGTATTGTTTTTGTATATTGCCCTGCCCATGTGCACCTTTCTCAGTTTTGTTCCTTTCAGACTGACCTGAGCGACTTCCATTGTTGCTTTTTAGATTTGAGAAACTGTCTTCCCCATTAACCAAAAAATGAAATTTCAGTTTTGGGTGAACTGCTTCTTTATGTTTTTGGGTTGACCTATGATTGACGACTTTCCCAGACTAGTAGTGAGGTAAAGGGAATAAGAGAGTGTTGGACATTCTGTGCCTTCACCAGAAGTCAGAATTAGCATAATAAACCACTTGAGGTGAAAGTGTTTAAATAATAAGTCACTTTTTGAAATCAACGTGGCCATGTGGGGCTCCCCCCACACAGCCCATCATTTATTCACACAGCTCTGTGTGTGAATGAACTACAAAGCCCCAACATCCTTTGCAGCTGCTGGCTTTTAGTTCTCAGTGAACATTGACAGGAAGAATCAATGAACTACCATGGCGCAGACATATCTGCATGGCACCAGCAATCTGCTGATCACTAGTGCAATGCTTTACAGGCTCCAAAATAAATGTACATTTCTCTTTCGTTCATTGTCACAGCGCTTCCTTATTCAGAACCATAGGGTTCACGAGGTAGAAAAAAGACTTGGCTATGCCTATGGGCAATCCTGGGTGGTATACATCACCCTCTCTGCTATAGGCCTTCAGTTTTTTTCTGCCTAGTCAAGAGTAAGGACCTAGTTCCCTGCTGGGATCTCTGGCCTTGCCAATTTTTTTTCTTCATTTAAAAAAAAACTTTTTTTCTGTATTGTTTTCTTGCAAGATCTACAATCAACTACCGGACTGGTCACGGGCTGGATTTCTAGATCCAGTAGTCCCCCCAGTCTGGTCAGTGAGTGTACACAGACCACAGCACCGCTCTAGGTCTGCCGCGACATAGCCCCACTGGATGGGAACTGAACGGCGAGTTAAATGCCTCATGAGGCCACATAAGACTGGGTCTTGGCCTGAGTTGCAGCGTTCCTCCTGGCCAACATTTCGATGTTGAGGAGGTTCTGTCTGTTGTGGCACCCGCCCAGTTCCTGGTATGGTGAGTAAATGTCCCCCCTCTCCCCTTGGATGGGTTTGGGGTGGACATGGGCCCCTCCCTGGGTCAGTAGGACCTGCAGGTTCCCCTCCTTCCCTCAGACCCCCTCTCCCCCTGGTTTGGTCGTCCTTATGGGTCATCCGGGTGGCCTTCCCTCCCACCCTGCGCCCCCTCCATCCTCCCCCCTCCATATGTGGTAGTGTGGTGGTGTGGTGTTAGGGGCTGGTGCCATGCATGGTCCTCGTGCAGGGGGCACATCGCCGATAGCTGTGCTTACCAGCTGGTGGGGTGCTGGATGCCTCTGTGGGTCAGTTGCCTGCATCTTCTCTCCACATGTAGCTTTTGGCTGGGCTCCAGGGATCTCTCCTGGAAGCCTCATGAGCGTGGCCAGCAGCCATTTTGCCAAAGCCGGCACCATTTTCTTGGTGTCTGCATGCTTTCTTATGGCCAACGGCCATGTTTTTGTAGTCTGGTGGCCCTGTTATGGTGGTCTAGTGTGCTCATTTACCCCAGTGCTGACTCGTGGGTTGTTCCTCTTCCTCGGACGCCCCTTGTAAGCAGTGCTATATCTGAGGCAACAGGCGATATGCTGGTGGGGTCCCTTCCTCTCTGCTGCAGGGTGTGGGGTTCCCCTATAATCTGGTGGTGCTACCAGCATGGGGGCTGTCCCATAGCAGTGATTGCACTTGATGTGATGGGTTCCCCTTCATCCCCTATGGAGTCTCAGGAGCAGGTTTCCCCAAATTACCCTCTCTCAGAGGCTGCAGGTCCCTCAGGGGCCCAGCCATCCTTTGACACATTGACGGTGGTTCTAGAGTCCTTTGTTTCCTGGGTGGAGGTGGCTTTTGGACAGCGGACTAGCAAGAAGCATCCCTGCCTTCCCCTGCTTCATCTGTCTCGTCAGATCCTGAATCTGACTCGGCCGCCCGAAAAGTGTTGGCCCGGTCTGGCATTGCTGCATCAATGGGGATTGCCCTTCTAGCGAAGTGCAGATCATTATTCAGACTCTGACAGAGTTTGGTTGGCTTCTAAACTACCAGAAGTCTGCTCTGATTCCAGCCAGAAAATTGAATTATCTGTGCCTGAATCTGGATTCAACTCTGGCCAGTGTTCCTTCCCCTGGACAAACTCCAGAAGTTGCATGCTGCGATTCATCTACTGCGGTCCAGCAGGTGGGCCTACCTGTGGACTTGCATGTGGGTATGGGGCCTGATGACCTCTACCTTGGAGGCGGATCCATTTGCACAGTTCCAAAAGAGACCCCAGCAAAAGGAGATCCTGGTGAATAGGACAAATGTCCAGGGTCTCTGAACAATCCGTTTCAGCTGAGCCAGAAAACCAGGGTGTCCCTTGTCTGGTGGCTTCACACTCTGGCTTTTCATCAGGGCAAATCCTTTCTCCCCTTGTATTGGACAGTGGTCACCAACGATGCCAGCCTGTACAGGTGGGGAGATGTCCTGGGCTTTGCACTCCGCTCAGGGTCACTAGACACTTGAGGAATCCAGACTACCAATCAACATCCTATAACTTTGGCGACTATGTCTGGATCATTGGACGGATCAAGTTCAGGGGCTCCCGGTACGGATTCAGTCAGACAATGCCATAGCGGTGGCCTATGTCAATCACCAGGGATGAACAAAGAGTGTGTTGGTGGCCCTGGAAGTAGCCGGCATCCTCTGGGGGGCAGAACGCTCCGTTCTGGCCATCTCCACTGTCCACATTCCAGGAGTGGAAATCTGTTTTTTTGTTTTTCAATTGAAGTAGATCTGTCGGTGTCCCGACTCAACAGAAAGGTACCAAGGTTTGTGGCCAGGTCGCGGGATCCTCTGGCGGACACCACATAGATGCTCTGGTAGCCCTGTGGGCCAGTATCGTCTAATCTACACCTTACCTCCTGTCAAGCTTCTGTCATGGCTTTTGCGCAGGATCAAGACCAAAGAGATTTCGGTCATTCTAGTGGCCCCAGACTGGCTTAGTCTGTCTTCGTACACCAACCTGGTCGCCCATGCCCCTTGGCAGCTGCCTCTCAGGTAGGATCTGTCCCAAGGGCTGATCTGCCATCCTGATTTACAGTCACTGGTTTTGATGGTCTGGCTGTTGAAAGCCAGGTGCTGAAGGATAGAGGTTTGCCTGCGTTGGTGGTCCAGACACTGCTAAAAGCTAGGAAGTCTACCTCTAGGAAGATCCAACACCAGGCTTGCATTTCATGGTGTGAGTCGATTAGCGTTCAACCTCGTTCCTTTTCGGTAGCTCGGATCTTGGCCTTTCTTTAACGGTGTGTCGAGCAGAAATTGACTTTGAGTATCATCAAGGACCAAGTGTCGGATTTGGCGGTCTTCTTTCAGCATCTTTTGGCCTTGCACTTCCTGGTGTGTACCTTTTATTCAAGATTTGAACTTTCTGCTTTCAGTTCTCCAGAAGCCTTCCTTTAAAAATATTCGGGAGATTCCCCTGCTTACTCTGTCTCAGAAGGTGGCCTTTTTGGTGGCTATCACCTCTGCTCGCAGGGTGTCGACTCTGGCAGCATTATCTTGTCCTACGCCTTTACGTGGTGGTCCACAAAGATAAGGTGGTCCTTTGCCCTTGTCCGTCGTCCTTTCCTAAGGTAGTCTCTGATTTCCATTTGAATGAAGAGATTATGTTGCCTTCCCCGTGCCCCAGGCCAAAACATCCCTAGGGAATTTTCCTTGCATGCCCTGTACATGGTTTGGGTGATTCAGGTGTATTTGGCAGCCACTGAGTCTTTTTGGAGGACAGACTCACTGTTTGTTATCACGGACGGGCCAAGAAAGGGCCCATCCACTTCTTCTACAACCATTTCTAGATAGATCAGACAAAGGTGACTCAATCCTATTCTGTCAGGTCAAGTTACTCCTTTCCCTGTTACAGTGCACTTTACTCGGGCGCTTAGTGCTTCTTGGGCCTTTCGTCATCAGGCGCCAGTGATACAAGTTTTCAAGGTGGCCACTTTGTTGTCGGTGCACACTTTCACCAAATTATACAAAGTGGATGTGCTGGCATCTGCGGATGTGTCTTTTGGGCGCAACGTTTTCCAGGCTGCTGTTTAGAGAGTCTAGGCCTCTTGATTGTGTTCTGTTCAGGTTGGGCTCCAGTTGTTCTTGTTGAGTTCCTGTTACCTGGTTGGCTCTTGTGTTAACCTTGGGATTGTGCCTCGTGTTTTGGCACTGCTTTGCGACGACCCTATGGTTCTGAATAAGGAAGTACTGTGTCTGTCATTGAATGAAAGAGAAAATGGGATTTTTGACTTACCATGAAATCCATTTCTCTGAGTTCATTGACAGACACAGCACCCACCCCTCTAAGGAGTTTTGATACTTCTAACACTGCTTGTTACTAAACTGAAGGCCTATAGCAGAGGGGGGGGGGGGGTGTATATTACCTAGGACTGCCCATAGGCGTAGCCAAGTCTTTTTTCTACCTAGTGTCCTACTCCTGTAGGGAGTGGTATAACCCTATGGTTCTGAATAAGGAAGCACTGTGTCTGTGTCAAACTATGAGAAATGTATTTTACAGTAAGTCAAAAAATCCCTTTTTTTTTAACTGCAAAAAAGTGCATTTATTATGTTTTTTCTAAAAAGTGAACTTATCCTTTAATGCCGCATACACACGACCGGACTTTTCGAAGGACTAGGTCCGACGGTCTTCCCGAGGGACTTTTGGCGGAGGTCTGACGGACTTTCTGAACGAAATGGACTTGGCCAAACACAACCGGACTAAGTCCGTTCGAAAGTCCGTTCATTTTTAATTTGATGACGAAAACGGACTAAACAAGGAAGTTAAATAGCCAGTAGCTAATAGCTGCCTGTGCATCGTATTTGGTCTGTCGGACTAGCACACAGATGAATGGTTTTCCCGATTTTTAGTCCGTTGGTCTTGAGTCCGTCGGATAGATTTGAAACATGTTTTATTTCTAGGTCCGTCTGACTTTTGGGGAAAAAAAGTCCGCTGGAGCCCACACACGATTGAATTGTCCGACGGACTCCGGTTCGCTGGAAAGTCTGATCGTGTGTACGCAGCATGAGATGTATGTGAACACTAACAATGAACGTCTACCATTCAATCGCTCTTCGTCTGTTATATATTGAAAGCATTTTGTATTTACATTTGTATATGTTCAACAGCTGCAAACAAAATAAAAAAATCTAGTGATCCTACAAGAAATCCTGTGACTTATTTTCTCTGCTGACTTCTATAGTTTAGCATGTTTCCTGTGGACTAGATAGCACCTCTCTTCAATGTTATGGAGGAGAGGGAGAAGTGCTCTGTATTCCCAACACTTCTTGTACTAGGGTGGCAGTGCTGCTTTGCCATTGATACCGTACGGTCAGTGTGCATTGTCAACTTAGGACAGGATGTGCATTACCAGCAGGATCACCAGTTGGAAAAAAAAAAAAAAAAGCTTGAAAGAAGCTACTACATCTAAGGACAGGTAAACTGGAATATACTGTTACACTTGTGTTCTTGATTTAACATCTATTAAAAGGAGCAAGAAGACACCTTTTAGGTACTAGTAGCTTTGTACCATACCTATAAATATAGTATACGTCCAAACTTGTGTCCACTGGAGCTCTTTGAAGACTGCTTTTACGGGCACCATATAATGCTGCCTAAAAATAGATTGTACCTTTTATAATGCTGCATAATTTCCAGGGGCTCCGAGTTAATATTTAGAAAGAGTAAAGTGTAACATTTTGCAACTGTGTAGGTCTCTCTACATAGCATAATTTGTGGTTCCATTAAATCCTGAATCCTTGATGTGAATGTTACTCTGTGGCCACATCAGATGCCTCCAGTGATCAGTAAATGAAGGCGCAATTCATCTTACTCAAGAAGAAGGTGTCACTTCTTCCCTTATGCAGATTTAAACCTTTTATTCACTGCAGGGATTGCCACAAGGTTTTAAATTATCGTATCCCCAAATTCCCACAGCATGTCGTAATCTTTGCAGATCCTCTGATGACATTTTCTCTCTCCATCTTTCAGTGCACGTTTAGAAGATAGCCCTTGGGTAAAACTGGTAAAGGCAATGCTTTCCAGCTGCGAGACCAAGTGCAGAGAAGAAACAGCAGCCGAAATTTTGAAGTTGTGCCGCTCCTTCTACGGCTCCAGACATGCTTTCTCCGCTGAGGTGAGCAAGTTTTACCATTAGACAATTCTGCTACAACTAAGCGCCTACTCCTGGGGGGGGGGGGGGTGTATTCCTGTCTCCTCACCAATTTTTCTATACAGAACACTCAACTTTTATGTTTTCCTGTACAACTTTATTTTTTTGCATAAACAAATCCTAATGATAATACCTACCAACCTTAAGGCTAGGTTCACACTATTGCGATGCGGGAACGCCGCGAATCCGCGGCGTTTTCCCGCATCGCATACCTCCCGCCGGCAGTTCACACTGCCCTATGCGGACGGCTGGGGGTGTCAATGTTATGTTAATGACACCCCCAGATCCGTCGGCATATCGCAGTGCGATCTGCCGACTCGCACAGGAATCGGATCGCATGGTGTGAACCCCCATGCGATCCGATTCCGTTGCGGACCCAAAAAAGGGTCCTGTGCGAGTTTGCTGCGGGACAGCTGCGAGTTCAGCCATACTATCTGTATGGCTGAACTCGCAGTGCTACGGAGATCGGATGTGATTTGCTGTGCGAATCACATCCGGATCTCCCCCCGCAGCAGTGTGAACCCAGCCTAAATCTTAAATCTTCAGGCAGATATAAAACACTGATAGTTGTGTAAAGCGCAATAATCCTCCCTAGGTGTTCAATTTACACTGAAAAGATTTTAAGAGGATTCCTGTATTCCGAAGAACAAGCTGTTTGTTTTCACAAATCTTTTTCAAACTGAGTCCTGAACTAAAGGGTCAATGTTCAGTGTAACCTACTTGTGCTTCTCATTGTTGTAATGAGGAAAGTTGCAGTGTCTGCATCCTTTTGGAAGTAGGTATCCCCTAGGGCAGTGATGACGAACCTTGGCACCTCAGATGTTTTGAAACTATCCCATGATGCTCAGCTACACTGCAAAGTGCATGAGCATCATGGGAAATGTAGTTCCAAAACATCTGGGGTGAACATTTTTATAAAATCACAGTGATTTCCAATTGAAATGGAAAGGTCATTTATATTAACACTAAATTACAAAATGGCAGGCATAGTGATATATATATATTTATTTATTTATTTTCTTTTAGGAAAGTGCGGTTTTTCATTCAAATATCTTAAATTCGTTTTTTAGATACAGATAGTAGAAATACCTTTTTTTATCTTGGCTTCTGCACTGCAGGGCTCAGGTAGAGATTGGTTTAATATTGCACTGTAGTCAGTGTGCCATTGCTTTATACAGTGTTACAACGGTGAATGTTAAAATAAAACAAAATTGCACTCACAAAAGTCGCTTAAAACAGGCATATAGCAAGCTTCATGTGCAGCTGCCAGTGCTTAGTCAAGTCCCGACAGAGACCGTTGACATGAAAGGAACGCTGTGGAAGCCAGGGATCCGGGCCTACTGCCAAGGTAGATGCGAGAAAAGAGCTGTCAGATTCCAGACTGTGTAGTCTCCATTGTCAGCCAAGAGCTCCACGTGGAGCTTGTTATATGCCTGTTTTAAGCAGCTTTTGTGAGTGCAATTTTATTGTGGCTACAGAGTCTGGCATCTTATAGCTCCTTTCTAGATTCTCCCACGGTTCTCTGGTGGCTTGCCTGGATCCCTGGCTTCCACAGCTCCTATCAGCTGTCTCTGTCTTGCCAGTTTCTGTCGGGACTGGACAGTGAAAAATTTTAGCTGGATACCCGCACTCCAAAGTATTCGACTTTTTTGCAAAAATATGATTAAAATCATAGCATCCAGGCTAGTGTATAGACTAACAGCACAGCCGCTGACATGTTTCACACCAAACATGGTGCTTAGTCATAACTAATGTGCAGAATATACATACAAAGCTATATACACACCCATACAATTAAAGAAATGAATAAAATACGTGTTTAACTCAATAGCAATGGAGGAGGCACCTGTAAACATCCAAAGTCCAAAGATTAACACTTAAATGGATAGAAAAAAGTCCTTTTACACATAAATTAAGTTGACATATTGAAAACATACACAATAGTGATAAACGGCATGACAAATCCTATCTTTAGAGAGAAGGAGGTACGACCTAAAGAAAAACTAAAAAAACATACATAAATATATTTTTCATTTTGTATGTAAAAAATCACATGCATTGGCAAACACACAGAGGAAGAAAAAACAAAACTCCCATTGTGTTTATATGCCAGTGCATGGTGCTCACTAAATATCAGAATTGCCAAAAAAAAATATTCCCTGAAAAAGACATACCAAAAAAGAAGAGTTACATTAAAGAAAGATTTTCTGAAATCTCATTGCTAGATGTATCAATAAACCTTCTCCTTTGATACAATGTGAGCTTGTTACAGTATATGTCTGTTTTAAGTGACTTTTGCAAGTGAAATTTTTATTTTTTTTGTCACTGCTGAATAAATCCTGTTGCACCATGTGTGCTTTTGCGCCTCTTTCTCCTCTTCTTCTGCTGCAGCTTTCGGGTTCCTAGCCTGTCCAAAAAGGCAGCTTAACTCCAGCTAGCTGTGTCAGCACAGCAAGAGACTATCTACTAATTGATTTTAGACCAGACGTCCGGGGTTATATATTTTATATATATATATATATATATATATATATATATATATCACAAGCATTTATATAAAATGACAAAGATATATGCGTCTGTGTATGTATGTATATATATATATATATATATATATATATATATATATATATATATGATATACATGCATATATCTTTGTACCTACTCGCATCTGATGTCAATATAGTCCTTGAAACCATCGCAGCCAAAGGTGGAAGCAAACACTCTCCCTTTCCAATTGCAGATGTCACACCTAATAGAGAGGCAAATGTCTCAGTTTCCCAGCCAATGACGATCCATGGTTTGGAATGTAGGTATGACTTGACTTGCCTGTCAAGGTGAGTGCAATGACATCACTGGAAGAGAAACCAGAAAAAGTGTGCAGGGACAGGTTTGCTGTGAAGTGACCACACACTCGGTGTTCTATCAGTATGTACACAGTGAGGTGTCACCAGCTGTGTTTTACAATGACAGAGCACTCATACTGCACATGGCACAGGTTCTAACCTCTACTATGTCACAAGCAAAATCTATAAGAAGCGGTCTAAGTAATGTTTCATGCTTTACTTGTTTTTTTCTGTAATAAATGAGCAGAGCAGCTTGGTGACCTGGTTGCTAAATACACAATGAAAAAGCATGCTCCTGTAGGCAAGCTCCCTGTGCTCGGTTGACAGCACCGTGGTTCACCTGATTTGACTTATAATGCTAGCTTTGTATCTCTTGGTCTACCTTGAAATGTCAAGTTTTGCTGATTAGAATGGTGCAGGATGTTTACATAGCTGCAGGAACTTGTAAGTTGCTGTATTTTGCACATCATAGCAGCTTTGTTCATGCCCAGGAAGTAACAAAAATGTAGGGCCCTACTACTAGTAGATACATTAACACTACTCCTTTGTGCTATCAGTATTCAGGATAAAGCAGCCATATTGCATGGGGAACACTGATGAAAAGAGGTAGTGGCTGCACGGGTAACCACTAGCCATTTTAACTGCTAGAAAACCTTTTATTTTCTAGACTGCCTCTTACACACTGTGTGTTATTTATGTGTTGTCATGTTCACCTACAAATCAAATCTATCTTAGCTGATAGAATTGTCTATCTGCATCTCTTGAAAGCATTTTTAGCGCAATTTGCTTCTTTTTATAGCTCTCTTCTTCATTTATGATTGTGATGGCTTTTCACACTGTGTACTGTATCAAAATGTTACTTGAAAATTGCTCTCTCGCTCAGCGCAGGTTCTATGCACCCTGGCGAATTTACGGCCCGGCACATTGTATCCATGGCAATGGATGGCGCTGCTTCTCGTCTCATCAAGAAATACAGCTTTGCATCCATCCAGTGTGCAGCAATTTGACTGCCGGAGTATAATATATTGTGGATGGAAATTTAAGCGCCGACTGCTGGGTTTCTGCTGCCGTTAGATGTGACAGGCAGGAAGAAATCCATTTAAAACCAACCTTCCCCATCTCCTCATAGTTATAGCATTGATATCTGTCATTGAGATCGACTGACAGGCGTGCACTTTGACATTGCGTAACTGGCTAAACAAACCATGACTTCTTCTCATGTTTGCCTGGAAAGAAATAAAATCGGTGCATGCTGCAAATCTCATTTTTGTTCTTTTCAGGTGTAATAACCTTGTCACCACTGTTATGTACAATGAAGAGATTGTTTTCATGGCTTTTCTCTTATGTTTCCCTTTAGTTGCGCTTTCCCTCTCAAATGGGCCTTTTTATCCTGTGGCATTACAGAGGGGTTTTTGTATGTCTACACTTCAATAAAAAACTGTTTCTCACAGCTGTTTCTTAAAGGCCAACTCTTCCTTTTACGCTCCAGAGAGACTAGTGAAGAGATTTCCTGTAGCTGTTTGTCTCCCTTTTATTCTTTTTTTTTTTTGGGGGGGGGAGGGGGGGTGCCTTTAAGCATATATATATCTATATATATATATATATATATATATATATGTGTGTGTTTGTGCACTAAATTCCAGCAGCAGTTTGTCAGCTAGATATCAGGTCGGGTGCAATACTAGTTTTCCCACTAGATGGCGATGGTGTCATAGGTCGGTAAGGTTGTAGCATACCTGGCATTATGTTTCCATCCCTCACATGCTGGAGGAGCCGCTGGCAGCCGGCCGCAAAGACAGTGATGGACATTGCGGGAGCGCACACGTGGAGTGTGCAAGTGTGCACGTGATACAGTGGGCGTGCACGTGGCATGCTGCATGACAATTTTATTAAAGGAAGACAGTTCCTTGCATGTGGAGCTCCTGTGAGGCAGCTGGAAGGGACACAGAGCAGGTTTCCTATCTGGGCACGTCATTCTTGGGTATATGGACACAGGTATTGCAGGCACTGCTGTCTGGGTTGTTAACTAAAGGTTAGCTGAGGATGCTGGATCATAGCTTTGCTAAGGGATAACCATGCAAGGGCTTTTTACCTCAAATTTATGTCTTAAATTTAAAAGTAAGCAATCTCTTGTAAAAAGAGCGAAAATATGTCAGAAAAAGGAGCTGGAGAGGGGGGGCACAGCAGGCAGGATTAAAGGATCCTAGTCCTGCTTCTACGGTGCTAACTTCCCCTGAAAGACCAGAGACGACTGGCCAGTCTGAGCCATTGCGCTTGTCAGGCATTGTTGCTATTTCTAGTGCCTTGGCCTCAGCCTACTTCACAAAGGACAACTTGGCATCAGCCGTAGCTGGCCTAGTGGGTAAAATAGCCAGTAAGTTTGCCTTGGTGTCACAAGGGAGGGAAAAAATATTCCATCTCCCTCTCATGAGCCCCCTGGGTTGGAACCAGAGTGGGCAGAGGATGTGGAAGAGGTAGCTTTAAATAAACTGCAAGAAGGTAAGGCTGAGGACTCAACTTCAAGGGAGTCAGGTGCTGAGGAACCATTCTCAGCCTCTCAATTCAAGAGATTGTTGATCCAGTCTCTCACAGAGATGGTCAGGTCTGGGTTTAAGCTACCTCCAGTAAAGGTTTTGGAGCCACTCTTTTTCCTCTTTAGGCTCGTTGCGTCCTCCACAGAGTTATCAGGCCTTCCCTTCACACTCGCTACTTTGTGCCTCCTAAAAGGTTCTCTCTGTTGTATTCAATGGAGGAAAATTTTACAAAGAAATGGAGTATGCCAATGATGGCTGCTGCTTTTTCATTGTTAAAAATGTAACCTGCCCAGTAGAAAATGCCCAGGTTTTTAAAGATCCAGCAGACAAAAAGTTTAAACCTTTGCTAAAGGCTTCATTTGTGGTTGCCGGATCAGCAGTACAACCAGTGGTGGCAGCAACAGGAATATGTCAATCTTTAAAAGACCAGTCTAAATGGTTGGTTAACAATTTTACCTCATGCCTTGTGCTTTGCAGTAGATGCCCTTAAGGACTCTATTCAGCAGGTTTCAGGTTTTGTACTTTTTGCACATGCGCAGAATTTTGTGGCTAAAGAATTGCTCTGCATAATTGTCCTGCAGAAAGTTACTGACTAGTCTCCCCTTCCATGGGTAACGCCTATTTGGCCAAGATTTGGATAAGTATATCCAAAAGATTTCAGGGGGGAAATTGTGCGCTCCTGTCAGTTAAAAGAAAGAATAAACGTCCTTCTTTTAAGTTTTCTAATGCCCTGTACACACGGTCAGACATTCCAACGACAAAAGGCGTCAGATTTTTTCAGACGGATTTTGGCCCAAACTTGTCTTGCATACACACGGTCGCACAAAGTTGTCGGAAAATCAGATCGTTCAGAACGAGGTGACGTAAACCACGTACGACAGGACTTTAAAGAGGGCAGTAGCTAATAGCTTTCGTCTCGTAATTTATTCTGAGCATGCGTGGCACTATGTCTGTCAAAATTGTCTACATATGATCGGAATTTAAATGATTGGATTTTGTTGACGTAAAATTTTAGATCCGAGTCTCAAATTTTGTGTGTCGGATATTCAGACAGAAAAAGTCAGATGGAGCCCACACACACAATTGGATTTTCCGACAACACGATCCGATCACACATTTTCCGTCGGAAAATCCGACAGTGGGTACAGGGCATAACAATCCTGTACCTAGTACCTCTGCTTCTAGGTAGTATCAAGGGCCTCAGCCATTGGGTTCTAGAGGTAGACCTCATGGACAGGGGCAGAAGAAACCCCGGGTCCAGAGGCCTGCCAAGCCAGCCTCTAAATTTACTTTATAAAGGGGTACCCCCACTCATACGTGTGGGGGGAAGACTTCTACAGTTCTCAGAAGCTTGGAAGGAGGTGATTCAGAACAGGTGGGTCATTTCCACAGTGACAGAGGACTACAGACTAGAGTTCCAGGTATTGCTTCTCTCTTGGTTTTTGATGTCCAACATCCCCAGTGATCTGGGACCATTTAAGGTTGCAAGGGGTCATTGTAGAAGTTAAGGCCAAAGAAAAGTTTAAGGGTTTCTACTCAAACCTGTTCACAGTTCCAAAACCAGACAGAGATGTGAGACCTATTCTGGATCTCAAAGCTCTGAATCTGTTTCTAAACGTTTGATCCTTTTGCATTGACTTAATTTGTTTAGTTGTGGCCTCTCTGTCGGGAGGAGAATTTTTATTATTCATAGACATCATGGATGCATATCTGCATGTGCCAATTTTCAGGCTTCATCAAGGGTTTCTGCGTTTTGCAGTGGAGGAGCGTCATTGTAAGTTTGTGGCCTTGCCATTCAGCCTAGCCACGGCTCCTCGGTTGTTCACAAAAGATTTGGCCCCACTATTGGCGATGCTAAAATCTCAGGGAATATTGGTAGTAGGATATCTGGACAACCTATTACTCAAGGATCGGTCAGGGTTCGGTATCGTTAGCGGTTCAGTTCTTGGAATCCCTCGGTTGGTGCCATGAGGGAACTTGTCTGGACCCTATGTCGAAAGGGGTACCCCTCTATATGTCTTTGCATGTGGGTGCTGGGCAAGATGGTCTCCTTATTCGAGGCAGTCCCTTATGCACAGTTTCATTCCAGACCATTGAAGACCAATATTCTTTCGACTTAGAATAAGAAAATCCAAGCTTTGGGTTATCACATGTTTCTGTCCCCAAGAGTGAGACAGGATCTCAGTTGGTGGTTGTTACCCAGGAATTTGAAGAAAGGCAACTCCTGTCTGCCAGTAACCTGGAAAGTAGTGATCACCGATGCCAGTCTCACAGGCTGGGGGTGGTTCAAGAAGAAGCCACTGTCCAGGGGAAGTGGAAAAGGGCTACCAGATTGCTGGGTTGCCCCGTCAGAATCCAATCCGACAATGCTACTGTGGTGGCCTATATCAACCACCAAGGGGGCACCAGGAGTCAGACAGCCCAGAAGGAAGTGAGTTATTCTGACATGGGGAGAAAGATATGTGCCATTTCTATTGGCAGTATTTATCCCGGGAGTGGACAACTGGCAGGCAGACTTTCTAAGTCACCAGCAGTTGTTTCCAGGGCAATGGTCCCTGCATCCCGAGATCTTTTTTATCAATTTGCAAACAGACATAGATCTCTCAGCATCCAGGCTCAACAACAAGCTGGACAGGTTTGTGTACAGGATTAGGGATCCGACCACAATCGGGACAGATGCGTTCGTGATCCCTTTGAATCCATTCTCCCTGATATGTGCTTTTCCTCCAATTCAGCTTCTGCGCAGGATACAGGACAAAGAAAAGCCTGTAAAACTGGTAGCCCTGGCCTGGCACAGGAGGGTTTGGTACGCAGTGATTGTAAAGTTGGCAGTAGCGAGGTCATGATTTTTTTCCACATTGTCTGGACCTGCTTTCTTAAGGTCCAAAATTCCATCCTGCTTTACAGTCACTAAATTTGATGATGTGGCTATTGAAGCCAGGATCTTGACTGACCGAGGGGTCTCTGGTTCAGTGCTTGCTACTCTGTTAAACGCTAGGAAGCCAGTTTCTAGAAATATCTACTACAGAGTCTGGAAGTCTTTCATTTCTTGGTGTGAAGCCACAAAGTGGCATTTCCGCAAATATGTTATTGGCAAGATTCTTGCCTTTTTACAATTGGGGGTTTAAATTAAGCTGGCATGGAGAATGATTAAAGTTCAGTTTTTTTGCACCTTATCCATTTTCTTTCAGAGACCGATTGCATCCCATTCATTAGTGCGAGCCTTTCTGCAAGGAGTGATTCTAATGGTTCTGCCGGTCAGGCAACCCTTGTGATTTAAATCGCTTACTATCTGTCTTACAGAAGCAACCTTTTGAGCCTATTTGGTGTATTCCTCTGGTTCTTTTAACAAGGAAATACATTTTTTGGGTCGCTGTAACTTTGGCTAGGAGGGTGTCGATGTTGGCAGCTCTTTCTTGTCAAGAACCATTTTTGATCCTACACCAAGACAGGGTGATGTTGTGACTCCACCCAACTTTTTTGTCCAAGGTGGTTTCCAGTTTTCATTTAAATCAAGATATCACACTACCTTGTTTGTTTTTTTTTTTTTTTTTTTAATCGCAGAGGAAAAGTTGTTACATTCTCTAGATGTAGTACGGGCAGTCAAAGTCTATTTAAAAATGGCAGCTAGATTTGTAAAACCGATTCTTGATTTGTGCTGCCAGCGCGGCTCAGGAAAGGGCAGGGATCAGGATTAACCATTTCCCAGTGGATCTGACAGATTATTGTTCAGGCATGTTGTTTAAAGGGAAAGGCCCCACCCTTTTGGGTAAAGGCACACTCTACCAGGAGGATAAATGACTCATGGGCAGTGCATCATCAAGTGTCTGTGGCTCAGATTTGCAAGGTCTACTTGGTCCTCAGTGCATACCTTCACAAAGTTTTATCAGGTGGATGGTAGGGTTCAAAATGGGGCTGAGTTTGGCCGCAGCATGCTGCAAGTGGCAGTATAGGTCTTTTGGTCTGAAGACGGTCTTTGTGATTACTGTCTCCCTCCCCTCAAGGGCATTGCTTTAGGACATCCCAGATAGTATTTTTTGGGCTGCTCTGTGTCCTGTGATGTACAATAAAGGAAATTGGAATTTTCCTACATCTTACCCTTAAAATCATTTTCCTGGAGTGCATCACAGTGCACAGAGCCCGCTGCTCTTTTCTGGGATCTTCATTGCTTGCTACAAAACTGACTTACTTTGATTATGGTATGAGTTATATAGAGGGGGACTTCCTGTCTTTGATTCCTGATTTGCCAGTGTCCATTCACCTATAGGTGGTGTATAACCCAGATAGTAATTATTATGGCTGCCCTGTGTCCTGTGATGTACTCCCAGGAAAAGTATTTTACAGGTAAGATGTAGGAAAAATTAAATTTTCTCCACAAACAAGTCAAAAACAGGTTGATGCAGCTTAGAAGTTGGTCAAATTCAGGTAACATAGGCACATTTCAATGAACCATAAACGGGTGTCAAATGAAAGCAGAATACCCCTGAAAGCATGTTGCACTGGGCCTTAAGTGTTATTCATTTGGGGTTTAGATCCACTCTAATGCACAAACTACGCATCATCATATTGGGGTTTATAATTCAAGGAAATTATTAATAACCAGATCCCATTCACACCCCTAATATTGTATTGCACTGAATTGCAAAGTTTCTCCCTTGTTACTGTATGTGGTAGCATTTAGATTTATAAATAATTTCATCAAAAAAACACAATCGACATTTTTACACATACCTTGGACCAGCCTTATTCAACCAGGGTGCCTTGAGGTTTCTTCAGGTGCACCTTGGCAAAATGCTTAAAAATTGCCAAAAAACTGTATACAAGCCGACATGTGGATGAGAGCTGCCTTTTTAACCACTTGCTTACTGGGCACTTAAACACCCTTCCTGCCCAGACCAATTTTCAGCTTTCGGTGCTCTCACAATTTGAATGACAATTACTCAGTCATGCAACACTGTACCCAAATGAATTTTTTTGTCCTTCTTTTCCCACAAATAAAGCTTTCTTTTGGTGGTATTTGATCACCTCTGGGGTTTTTATTTTTTGCGCTATAAATGAAAAAAGACCGAAAATTTTGAAAAAAAACGCATATTTCTTTGTTTCTGTGACAGAATTATGCAAATTATTAATTTTTCTTCATAAATTTTGGCCACAATTTATACTGCTACATATATTTGGTAAAAATAACCCAAATTAGTGGATATTATTTGGTCTTTGTGAAAGTTAGAGAGTCTACAAGGTGTGGTGCGAATCGCACAAAATTGATCACATCTGATGTACTGGTGGCCTATCTCGCTTATTGTGACCCGAACAAGTCAGGAAAGTACAAATACCCCCCAAATGACCCCTTTTTGGAAAGTAGACATTCCAAAGTATTTAGTAAGAGGCATAGTGAGCTTTTTGATGTTGTCATTTTTTTCCCACAATTTTTTGCAAAATTAAGATTTTTCATTTTTTTTTCTCCACAAAATTGTCATTGTAATAGGTTATTTCTCTCACATGGCATGTGTATACCACAAATTACACCCCCCAAAAAATTCTGCTACTCCTCCTGAGTATTACAATACCACGTGTGTGGGACTTTTTCACAGCCTGGCCACATAGAGAGGCCCAACATGCAGGTAGCACCATCATGTGTTCTAGGAACATAAATTACACATCTAACTTGTTGACTATTTATTACACTTTTGAAGCACCAGGACAATGACACGTGACACTGATGACAGATGGCACTGATACGTGGCACTGATGACAGATGGCACTAATATGTGGCACAGATGGCACTAATATGTGGCACTGATGACACGTAGCACTTATACGTGGCACTGATGACACGTGGCACTAATACGTGCCACCGATGACAGATGGCACTAATACATGGCACCGATGACGCGTGACACTGATGACAGATGGCACTGATAAGTGGCATTGATGACACTTGACACTGATAACAGATGGCACGTGACACTGACAGGTGGCACTGATGACAAATGGCACTGATACGTGGCACTGATGACAGATGGCACTAATACGTGGCACTGATGACAGATGGCACTATGTGGCACTGATGACAGATGGCACTATGTGGCACTGATGACAGATGGCACTTATATGTGGCACTGATGACAGATGGCACTGGGGACAAATGGCACTGACAACAGGTGGCACTGGGGGCAGGTAGCACTGGGGTGGATGGCACTGGGGGCAGGTAACACTGGGGTGGATGGCACTGGGGTGGATGGCACTGGGGGGAGGATGGCACTGCTGGGGGAGGATGGCACTATTTTTTTTTTTACTTTTTTTTTATTTTTATTTTTTTACTCGAGGCAGAACGGCTGCGTGAGGAGGGAGAGCGGCGCTGAGAGATGATCTCATATGTTTACATATGAGATCATCTCCCATTGGACACGCCGATCACGCTGTAAACGGCCGCTGTGATTGGCCGTTTACAGCGATCTGTGTTTGCCTGTCCCCGGGGGACACGGCGAACACAGAACTTCCGCGATGCACACCCACGGCGGCGCGCATTGCGGAAGTAAACATCAGGACGTCCAGGGACAACCACCCGGGCGAACGCGCCTGCTCTACGGCCGTCATTCGGCTATAGGGCGGGCGCGAGGTGGTTAATTACACAAAACCACAGGTTTTTATTGTGCACCATTACAACCTTCTAGCTGCCGGCATCCTAATGACTAATGGCACCACCAGTCACTGTGGAGGATGTCAGTCGCTTGCATAGCATCCTTGTTTGACTTTCCCCTGCCCCTCTCCATCAGCTTTGGGGTCACATTAATTGACTGATGGAGAAGAGAAACATTGGAATACTAGTCAGAACCAGTTTGCAAAAGTGTATTTGCTTTGGAAGAATAAATCCCCTTTAGGGCCAGTTCACACCAGATGCAGTTCTGTGCACTTTTTTTCTGCTCTAAGGGCCAATTCACACCATAGAAACGCAGTCCGTATGCGCTCCAGATGCTTTTTTGTATGCGCATTTTTGATGCGTTCCAGTGCCTTTTTGGTGCATTTTTGATGCGTTCCAGTGCATTTCCCCCCCCCCTTTTTTTTTCCTTAACCTTAAATAATATGGGTGTTCCAGTGCATTTTTGGTGCATTCCTGTGAGTGTTTGATGCTTTTTACAGCGTTCCAGTACAGTCCAGTGCAGGAAAAATGCGACATGTTCTACTTTTTTTTCTGGAACTGGAACGCACTGGAACTGCAAGCACTGGTGTGAACTATGCCATTGAAAATCATATAACCTACTTTCTATGGCTTTTTGATGCAGAAAAAAAATGCACTGGACTGCATGTGGTTTGAACTAGCCCTTAACGTTGGGTGTCCTACTTGTGTGGATCTTGCTGCATTATGTAAAACTATTAGAATAGTTTTTATATTTTAGAATGGGGTAGCTCGAGACTGTCCATAATTTTCAAAAGGCTGCCTCGAGATTGTCCATAATTTGTACAGGTTGCCTTTACTGAAAAAAGGTTGAAAAACAGTGCCTTGGATCATATAAAAAACTATCTGCATTGTGCTGTTAAGTTACCTGCCAAGTCTTTCTCCCAGTAGAACAGAATCACTAAACTGATTTGGCTATCCTCATCTGAACATTACTTAGGTTTCCGGATTTATAGGAATATATATCTATATCCAAATATATTATTAAAAATGTGACAGTTTGTAAAGTATCAGCTTTATTAAACCAAATAGACAGGGACTTTATCCAGTGCTGTGTCATCAACAAGATTTATTAGAAATGGAATCCAGCGGGGACCTCTTTAGATTCTACATGAAATAGTGCGATGTTTGCCCAGAACCAGATATAGGCTAAAATAGAAGGATATGCAACTTTGTCTGCTCGTCATCATTTATCTAGTTAAAGGTTTTGTAAACCCTCATATTTTTTTTTAATTAACAAACATGTCATACTTTCCCGACTGTGCAGTTCATTTTGCACAGAGTGGCCCCTAACCCCCTCTTCTGGGGTCCCACAGTGGCACTGGTGGCTCCTCCCTGCATCAAGTTTCCATGTTGAAGAAGAACTCTCCTTTGTGGACACCCGTGCGGGCGCACTCCCGAGTCACGCATCTGTTTCCATACACACAGAATGCAGGACTCGGCCCCGCCCCTAGTGCCATGTCATTGAATTTGATTGACAGCAGTGGGAGCCAATGGCTGCACTGCTATCAATCTATCCAATCGGGACAGGAGACACCATCTACAAATGGTTTGCTCATTTCCGGACAGAAGATGACAGCATCCAGGTAAGCAAAACGGGGGGCAGGGGGGCTGCAGCACTAAAAAAGTTTTTTTAGAATGCATTAAGGTGAAAAACCATGAGGATTTAAAACCCCTTTAAGCTGTTGACAGACTGTTGTCTTAAAATCCTACCATTAGTACTCTCCTTTTGACAATTGTTGTCCAACGTTCGGCCAACAAATGTTGGATGGCAGGCTAGTAAATTTTTGATAAACAAGGGTTTGACGTCAGATTTTCTTATGGTTAGTATACAAATCCATCTCACAAAAGTCGAAAGTACAAACACGCATGCTCGGAATCAATGCTCACCAAACACAAAATTAGCAGAAGGGGCCCAAAGGGTGGCGCTCAAGAGCTGCAATTCCTCGTAGTGTGTCACTACGTTTGTGTTTGTTGCACAACAGTTGTGTACCATTAGTATGCAAGATAAGGTCCTGGCACAATCCCTTAAGACAAAAATCAGGCGTTCGGTTGGCCAACAATCGTACAGTGTGTGCGAGGCTTTAGTTCACCAACTCAATAAAGCTTGGTTGTTGAGTAAAAAAAAAAAAGTTCACCCTTTCAAAAATAGCGAAAAGGTGAACTTACAACACACACACACACACACACACCTTCATAAGCGATTAGCTCTCAGTGCCCACGCTGTCTGGGCTATCCTTGCCCTTTTCCCCCTTCTTTCTGTAGGGCTTCCAGATGGATCAGAATGATTCTGATTGGTCAGCACCTGCACATGGCAACTTTGACAAATTAGAATTGCTCTGATCTGTCCCTGAATCCCTACAGACGAAGGGAAAGAAGAGTGAGGATTCCAAATCCATAGATCACTACATCGGATGCATGGGCACTGACGGCTAATAACCCACAAAGGTATGTGCAGCAGAGACCAGGAGCTCCCTAGTTGCTATTAAGCCAATGGCTGCCAGCTTTATAGCGACAGGTGATTTATCACCAGGCACATTAATCTGACAGCCAAAAGATTCCCAAGCTGACAGCTGAAAGTAAGCAAAAGGGTAGGGATGCTGAATGACATATATTTTTTCAAATATAGCAATTGTCATATTTGGACAGTGTTGTTACCAGCACCCCCTTATCCTCGTATTTATACTATTCATTTTCAGCTTGCTTGTGTTGTGGACCATTATGTTGTGCCATCAAATGTATGTCTAAAACAGCAAAGTAGAGCAAATTGGAATTATGTTCTTATGTACTGATTCTATCTGTTTTGGAATGCCTTTACTTGGCTTAGCTCCCTAAACATTGCATATACTGTAGCTGTAGGCACTGTGGAGTAATTCACCCTCAAACATTACAGCAGAAAGTAGTTCAACATTAAAGTAAAACTGAAGGCAAAACTTTTAAGGAGGGTTATGACCCATGGGACTGTAGACAGCAAATGGAGCACAGAATAAAGACAAGAACTAAATGGAGGTAAAATGTCCACGGCCTCTTTATTATTGGTATATATTTAAACATAACAGTTCAATAATAAATACTGCTGTTATAATCAAATAATAGTAAGCTTACTCATAACAGACCAGTAAAAGAACAACCCAGCAAGTACGACTCGGGTTGCCATACATCAAAACTATTTTCATTAACTGTCCCCCACAAGCCAGAATTTGTTTACAAAACAAACCTGGCCCATCCCCCCCGCACCGTGGCCAGCTCCACCATGTTTTGCAGGTTATTATTAAAAATGTCAAGACCAATGTCCAATAAATGGATTCCATCCTCTCTATAAAGTCTACAGTGCCTTGCGAAAGTATTCGGCCCCCTTGAACTTTTCAAACTTTTGCCACATTTCAAGCTTCAAACATAAAGATATCAAATTTTAATTTTTTGTGAAGAATCACCAACAAGTGGGACACAATTGTGAAGTGGAACGAAATCTATTGGATATTTTAAACTTTTTTAGCAAATAAAAAACTGAAAAGTGGTGCGTGCAAAATTATTCGGCCCCTTTATTTTCAGTGCAGCAAACTCACTCCAGAAGTTCAGCAAAGATCTCTGAATGATCCAATGTTGTCCTAAATGACTGATGGTGATAAATAGAATCCACCTGTGTGTAATCAAGTCTCTGTATAAATGCACCTGCTCTGTGATAGTCTCAGGGTTCTGTTGAAAGCGCAGAGAGCATCATGAAGACCAAGGAACACACCAGGCAGGTCCGTAATACTGTTGTGGAGAAGTTTAAATCCGGATTTGGATACAAAAAGATTTCCCAAGCTTTAAACATCCCAAGGAGCACTGTGCAAGCGATCATTTTGAAATGGAAGGAGTATCAGACCACTGCAAATCTACCAAGACCTGGCCGTCCCTCTAAACTTTCAGCTCAGACCAGGATAAGACTGATCAGAGATGCAGCCAAGAGGCCCATGATCACTCTGGATGAACTGCAGAGAACTACAGCTGAGGTGGGAGAGTCTGTCCATAGGACAACAATCAGTCGTACACTGCACAAATCTGGCCTTTATGGAAGAGTGGCAAGAAGAAAGCCATTTCTCAAAGATATCCATAAAAAGTCTTGTCTAAAGTTTGCCACAAGCCCACCTGGGAGACACACCAAACATGTGGAAGAAGGTGCTCTGGTCAGATGAAACCAAAATCAAACTTTTTGCCCACAATGCAAAACTATATGTTTGGCGTAAAAGCAACACAGCTCATCACCCTCAACACACCATCCCCACTGTCAAACATGGTGGTGGCAGCATCATGGTTTGGGCCTGCTTTTCTTCAGCAGGGACAGGGAAGATGGTTAAAATTGAGGGGAAGATCGATGCAGCCAAGTACGGGACCATTCTGGATGAAAACCTGTTGGAGTCTGCAAAAGACCTGAAACTGGGACGGAGATTTATCTTCCAATGATCCCAAACATACAGCAAAATCTACTAAGGAATGGTTCACAAATAAACTTATCCAGGTGTTAGAATGGCCAAGTCAAAGTCCAGACCTGAATCCAATCGAGAATCTGTGGAAAGAGCTGAAAACTGCTGTTCACAAACGCTCTCCATCCAACCTCACTGAGCTCGAGCTGTTTTGCAAGGAAGAATGGGCAAGAATTTCAGTCTCTCGATGTGCAAAACTGATAGAGACATACCCCAAGTGACTTGCAGCTGTAATCGCAGCAAAAGGTGGCTCTACAAAGTATTAACGCAAGGGGGCCGAATAATTTTGCACGCCCCACTTTTCATTCTTTTATTAGTTAAAAAAAAATTCAAAAATCCAATAGATTTCGTTCCACTTCACAATTGTGTCCCACTTGTTGGTGATTCTTCACAAACAATAAAAATGTTATATCTTTATGTTTGAAGCCTGAAATGTGGCAAAAGGTTGAAAAGTTCAAGGGGGCCGAATACTTTCGCAAGGCACTGTACATGCCGGAAGGAAAATGTAGGTTAAACATTTTCAATTGCCTTATTTATTCTTCTCCTGACTTTCTCCAAGGGGGTGTTGAACCAAACGGGGCACAATTTCGTAAAAAAACGAAATCGTATTAGGAAATGTGATCGATCATATCTTGCGTCCTCACCTTCCTAATGTAATTTCCTCCTAAATGAAGAATTAAAACATCAGGTGTAGGCAAGGATTGAAACATGTTACCCAACTAAAAAAATATTTACCACCGCATACCCTGTATACCATATACAATATTCACAAGAGAAGGGTTAAAATTCAAGCTTTTGGAATAACTGCATCGCAAAACTCTCCTTTAAGCCCAAAACAAGAAAGAGTGTCCAACCATCCAAACGGATAGAAATTGACCTGAAATCAGAAATGATAGGGCGGATATACAATTTATATGCATCAGACTGCCACCTCCCAATTTTTTTTTTTTTTTATAATACTGACATCCAAACCTAATCTAGTGGTTTCCGTGGCATCCCCAATATGGAAAGAATGTGAAGATATTTGCATTTTGTCCAATTTCAGAATAGACAGCATTCAGTTGGAACCTAGTTAAAGGTGCCCCGTTACTGCGAATAAACAATAAATCATTCAGAGTGGGTCTGAACTGCATAAAACCAACCAGTAAAGCAACTGGACAAATTTGGGAACCTTGAAAAGAATTCAAATGTAACCAAGAGCCCTTAGCGGCTTTAGATTTAGGTATAAAAATTCGAAGGATGCCCTTATGTAAAAAAAAATTACTAAATAATATCCCCGATTTTTTTTATAACTATTGGGGTTACCACTTCAGAAATTCTCAAAGCTCCAAAAAATAGAATAGGAAAAAATGCCTGGAATGAACTTGCCTCATAAGGGGAAAAGCAAACTGAATTGGCTGCTCTACAAACTAAGACTAATGCCCTTTACAGACAACCGGTTTTCCCGTCGGAATAAACGCTAAAGGTTTTTCCGATGGAATTCAGCTGAAACTGTCATGTGTACACACAATCACACCAAATTCTGACCGTCAAGAACGCGGTGATGTATAACACATATGACAGGACTAGAAAAAGGAAGTTCAATAGCCAGTAGCCAATAGCTTCCGTCTTGTACTTCAGAGAATGCATCATTTTTGGTTTGTCGGAACAGCATACAGACGAGCAGTTTTCCCAATAGGATTTGGTTCCGTCGGAAATATTTAGAACATTCTATTTCTAGGTCCGTCAGAATTTTTTACGTAAAAAGTCTGATGGGTCATGCACATGATCAGAATATACGATGAAAAGCTCCCGTCTGACTTTTTGTTGGACATTCCGCTCGTGTGTACGCGGTATTAGACTAACTATGACTAAGAATAGAAGGCATTATAGCTGATCTAGTATCTGGGTGGAAGGGGCCCCCTTTGTAACCCTTCAATGCCTGCTTCACCGGAAAAAAATAATGTAAGGCAAGGATGATTATGTAATTTCAAGAAAAAGGAAAGCCCTGCTAAAGCTTTATTAATATGGGCCCAGGATAAAGATTGGGACATCAAACTGTTTAGGAAGGATAAAAGTATATATTTGGAGAAAGCTGATGGAAGTTTGCCAGTTGAGGTTAGGTAAGAGAGCCACTGCAACCAAGCTTTTGAATTAGCTGCAAAGGTAGATGGTGTGACAGATCCCTTAATGCTTGTGCAAACTGATTCTAAAGTACATCCCAAAGGTAGGAAAGACACTGGATTCCTATCTCATCCGCAGTTGCTAAAAGAAGCTTCAATCTGTTCATCTGCAAATGAGAAAGAGAGTCTGCAATCTCATTATGCTTACCTGGTAAGTAGCGAGCCTTCACCCATGTGCTAAGACTCAAGCATTTGAAAACCAGATGCTTAATGAAAACCATGACTGGAGGTGATTTTGAAAAGCGAAAAGGACCCCCTTGTTATCAGTGCTAAAAAGAATCATTTTGTTTCTTAAAAGCTCACCCCAAATTTCCAAAGCAACCAGAATAGTAAATAACACCAACAGCGCCACATTCTTTAAATAACCGCTATCCAAGAAGGATTCCATAATGATGCGCACCAGTGGGTCTTCCAAATTGATACAAACCCAACTGTTTCCGCAGCATCGGTGAAGAGACAAAAATCATCATCTGATACAAATTCTTCCTGAAAAATAGCCTTCCCATTGAATTTGTCTAAAAATTTAGCCCAAAACAGAAGATCCTCTCTTAATTCAGTAGTGATCCTGATATGGGACGTTGAGATTTAAAACCTGAGATTTCCAAATAAAAATGCTTAGAGAATATCCTACCAATAGACAATACTCTAGAGGCGAATGCAAGAAGGCCAAGAAACTTTTGCATGTCCTTCAAAATGACTTTCTTCTTCCTAATTATCATGGTTATGATATTCTGTAATGTAGCAATTTTTTCATCTGGCAATCTGAATTCCATGGCCACAGTATCAATTGTGATACCCAACAAAAATGATGCAAGTGGATGGAAGAATGTTTTTTTCATGGCCCAGAGAGATGTTAAACTCAGCACATACTAAACTATCTTCTGGCAGAGCTGTCTTCTCTCCTAAGAGTGGAGACACTTGATCCTCAGCTGGGCTGTGAGGGGGAGTTTCTGTGGCCCTAGCGCCCGTCTCCTTTTGGCTGGGTACCCACAAACTTCTCCGACCATCGCTGACCTGGCTGATGCGGCTTCCTCTTCCAGGACTTCATCAAGGGGGTCACTTCCTGCTATGCCGACCCACGATTCTTCATCCCTCCATGGGACAGGCATGTCAGGTCCCTTCGGCCAGATGTCTTCTGTGGCGGGGGGCACTCCATGAATGGCGGATGTGGCAGTATAGCTGAGGGCAGCGGAGATGCAGGCGGCTGAGCTGGAGGTGGCTGTGGCTGAAGCAGCGATGCCTGCGGAGGAGTCCCTGCACTCTGGCGATGTAGGTAGGGAAAGGCACCTCTTCATCCAATCCTCTCCTTCTCCTTCCCTCGCTCTCTCCAGCAAGCAATGAATGAGGCTCTTCATGTCCACAAGTAAACACCTGCTGTGAGCTCCGATATTATAGATTGTATTATAGCCCAGGGAGCTCACAAGCAGGGGAGATCTTGAGACTGGCAAAATGAGACCCCGGGAACTGCCTTATTGGGGGGGGACCCCCTTCTAGAAGATTCCAAAAGGTCATGTGACCTGATCTTCCAGAAGGTTCCTAGAGATCAGCTGACCTACAATGTCAGCTGGCCTGAACAGGTAGGCTGACCCTATTTGACTTTTCCTGACCTGTGATTAGTTGAATCGAAAACCTAACTTCACCCACCTGCCTAGAGAAAAGGGGAGCCTGGAAACTGCTCAGCTGTCACAGCTCCATGAGTTTGGGGGATCTTAAAACAGACACCCCTTACTTTCATTCTAATTTTTTTTTCCAATCTATGTCCTATTAGGGAGATTTCTCTTCACTTTCTGTCCCATAGTCAAAATAGAAAGTATGGAGAAATCCCTTCAAAGTAGAGGAATCCCTAGTTGTCACCAGGTTCACCAGAATTAGTTTTCCCATTTTTGATTTTCTTTCACTTTCACTCTTGGTGGTAATAGTAAGCAGGACAGATAGAGAGGGTAAATCTCCCTAATGGGACACCCACCCAACCAACCCCCAAAACGTTTTGCCCTTTAACTTTAGATACTCATTTCATTCTGCTCCCCCCTCTTAGTGGTAATTTGGCAACTAGATAGCTTTCAAATGCCTGATATAAAAAATGTACAGGTAGAAGATGAGAGATCAGAGTGCTTAAATAACTTGTTTAGTGTTTTTATTGTAAACTCTGAGGATCAATTCGTTTTTCTCTTTCAATTACTTTTTCTCTCATTTCTGTAGCTATAGAACTTAATGAGGGCTTGTTTTTTTTATACTGCATGGTAAGAACATGTACATAAATATTTAAATGTCCATAGCTTGACCACAGTTCTACAGTAAGGTGCCACATCATGCTTAAAATTTGAAAGCTTGAACTGCTAGAGCTCTCAAACATTCAAAAATGTCATGATAGTGCATAGCTATAGTTTGCTCAGGCACTAAACACTACCTTGAGGGGGGCTGTAGGGTTGTACCGAGCTCCCCCAAATCCAGTCGTCCAGGCTTTGCTGGAATTCTATAGTGAGTGTGTTGTCAAAAGGTATTTTTTGGTACCATAATGTGCCTTCTACACAATGCTTGCCTTAGTTTGTGAAAGGGAAACCTTGCGCCAAAAAATAATTTATAAAACAACCCTAATATATATATTTATATATAGCTGCTCCCCAAAACAATGAAAAAACACTGTACAATTGGAAAAAAGGCGACGGGGCACTGTGTGATGATATGTGCCTTATCTTAAAGATCATATGACAATGGTATGCTACTACTATCTGAAAAGTGCTGCTAAGTCACACACTATCAGTTTTTCTGCTGATTTTTGTCTTCAGATTTACCAAAACCATGTAGTGCAAGGGCCTGCCTGATTGCACACAAATTGAAACGCCTAAGGTTTGACCTCATATTATATGGTTTTGGTAAATCTGAAGGAAAATTCAGCAGAAAATCTGATATTGTGTATGGGGCTTACGACATGAATGAATCAATTCAATATAAAGTGCAACAGTAAGTATACCAATGAAAGTAATATTTTTTTAAATATAACAGTGAAAAATCCTTCACTGTTTAAAACAACACCAAAATTACTCAGATATGAAAACTGCTCACCAGATGGATACGACCTCTTTAATTAAAAAGACAGTCTAATGCGCTGTAGGAAAATCATTTTAGGAACCCTTAGTTAGTGGTTGAGGTCTCTGTACTGTCATCCTCTCCTCCAAAATATCTCATAAGGAAACAGAAAGACAATCTATAGGGCAATACTGTTTTTTTTTATTTAAAAAATACAAACATTTACATTACGTTAGTGGGTGCCATAGCCTGCATTAATTGCAGTATGAGAGCTGTTCACCACTTGGCACACGTCCAAGCTGGCATGCGTTCTACTCGGGCTGGGATCCGGAAATGGCGTGACCGGAAGCGCCTCGACGTACGTTTCATAAGAATTACATCATCAGGAAGCATGCCTTAGTTTGTATTACTCACAGGCAGCACAAGTTTAGAAATGTATTAACCTACTGGGAATTCAGCACATTCCTTTTCTTCGGTGTGCAGATATATTTAGTTCATATTCTTTGCAAATAGCTTTAATGCAGAGGGTTAGATTGTGTGCCTGGATAATAACAGACTGCAGAAAAACAAAGAAAGCACCCCGTTAATGTTGATTTAAACCTGATTGCCAATTGCATTGATGGAAGTGAGTTCCTCTCTAGCTCGTGATCCAGCACCATGGAGAATATAATTGTCGACTGTGAGTTTTTAATGAACACCTCCAGAAAAGAAACCTCCATTTTCTCCTCTTTGTCCAGCTCTTATAGTCAGGCTCTTGAATTCCTACTGGAGGAAGGAGACATTTTCTTCAAGGGTCGGCGGTTTTATTTTGAGGAGCTCAGATGTCACTGAAATGAAAGCAATATATTTGTTTGGCTTTGGTCCAGCGGTTCTTTTCTCGCTGTGCTTTTTTAACAAAGCACACCACATTTGCCATCTCACTGAATTTCTATTTTTGTAGGCTCCTCTATAATTAAATAGCTGCAGTATTTCATTTTCCTCTTCACATCTCATTTGGTAATATCATTCATTGCAGCTGTTATAAAGAGTCTATCTGGGAGTTCTTATTCTGCTCTTAAACTGGCTCTTGCATCATTGCTACAAAATACATTAAGAAATATTGGACAGCCCTCATCATGTTCTGTGCACTGGATGTAATTGGTATTTTAAAGAGCGATTTAAAGTGGACGTGGTTTTGTATTGCAGCAAATTTCTGCTAGGGAGCTAGCAAGACAGGTGGGTAGTCCGTTTTTATTCATATAGTGTCGTCAATTTACCCAGTGCTTTACATATTATACATTCACACCAGTTCCTGCTCTCAAGGAGCTTACAGTCTAAGGGTCACTAACTCACATTCATACGTACGCATACTAAGTCCAATTTAGAAAGGAGCCAATTAACCTACCAACATGTCTTTGGAGCGTGGGAGGAAACCAGAGTTCCCAGAGGAAACCCATGCAGGCACAGGGGGAACATTCAAACTCCAGGCAGGTAGTGCCGTGGTTGGGTTTAGAACCGGCAAACCCTATTTTTGCTAGGCGGAGGTACTAACTACTTAGCCACTGTGCTGCTATTTTATTTAAAGTTTTATACATTGGATAAAAAAGAGGGACAACAATGGATCCAACCTCTAAAGCATTGCATTTGTTACAATAGTATAATGCAATGCTGAAAAAGGCATTCGTGAGTTTAAGCAATCATTTTTGTTTATTGATTTTTCAAGGTCTGCATGTGTGGGCATGTGGCAAGGGCATGTTCTTTGCCTACATACTTTGTGATAAAAGGTACCAGTCTTTCTCAGCTCAGGAAGTTGGAAGATATAACTACGTTCTACTTCCATGTATGTCCAGGGTCACTATGATGTTACAAGATGCTGAAATCCAGATGTACATGTAAGGAACAATTCATATATTAATGTTGAGTGCCTAGCACAGTCCTCGTGCAAAGTCTAGGCAATTTGTTTCCTATGGTATCAGCTCACACAAATTTCCCTTTTTCAGTGCAGTAGATTTCAGCAGAAATTACTGCATCCCAACAATGCTGTGTGATAGAAATTAAACTTGTGACATTTCAATAAGGGAAAAAAGTAAACAGTGTGGTGTGCTGGGATTTGGCACTTCAGCATTGTTTCCTCCCAGCACACACCAGCGGCCCTGCCATCAGCATAGCTGCTGGTGTGAATCAGCGATAAAGCTTAGCTTGTTAGAAATTTAACTTTCCAGTGATGCATTGGTAAGTTACAAACATCATAACGGGCATACAAGGATAGAGTAGGCCATGAAGGGAAAATATCAGCATAGCTGCTGGTGTGAATCAACCCTAAAGCTTAGCTTGTTGGAAATGTAACTTTCCAGGGCTGCATTGGTAAGTTACAAACATCATAACGGGCATACAAGGCTAGAGTAGGCCATAAAGGGAAAATATCAGCATAGCTGCTGGTGTGAATTAGCCCTAAAGCTTAGCTTGTTAGAAATGTAACTATCTAGGGCTGCCTTGGTAAGTTACAAACATCATAATGAGCATACAAGGATAGAGTAGGCCATAAAGGGAAAATATCTGGGGATTTACTAAAACTAGATCACACAGAAAATGGTGCAGCTATGCAAAGTAACGAATCAGCTTCTAGGTTTTAATTGTGAAAGCATAATTGAGCTGAAGTTAGAAGATGTTACTTTGCACAGCTACACCAGATTTTGTGTGCTCCAGTTTCCGTATAGCCCTTATTTTGTGTATATTCAGTGAGTGCATATTTGAAATGATGTTTGCACTGTTTAACTTGACGTGAACTATGGGTAGAAAGAAAAATGACATACACAATGCAGTCTGTCAATAGCAATAATGCAGCAGCTATAAGTCTGGTCATTTTCAACTTCTGGGTTATAGGAAGTGCCAGTTATAGGGTGGAGACCAGCCATTTAACACAGACAGTGGTGATCAAAATGGTCAGCTTTTATCCATAGCTTAATTCCAAAAAGGTTCAGTAACTGCTTAAAATGTGTTAGTTGAAGTTAAACTTTAATATGTTAGTCACAGGTGTAATGTCCATCCTTATCGAATCTGTTGCTGTTTATTGCTAGTAGTCAATCTAACACTCCCCT
Organism: Lithobates pipiens; assembly: GCF_037356315.1. Lineage (NCBI taxonomy): Eukaryota > Metazoa > Chordata > Amphibia > Anura > Ranidae > Lithobates > Lithobates pipiens. Next base: position 531,828,068 of record NW_027507758.1, on the reverse strand, counting down.
CTCCATGGGCTGACAATGCTGCTATTTAAGCATGGCTACATTGCTCCTCCATAGATCACATGCAGGAATTAGTGTAGCCACCCTGAGACAGGAAGTATGTTACTGGCTGGATAACCAGGTGGAAAAAAAGGGGGGGGGGTGACAAAGTGGAAGCACACACCAGAAATTTGCCCGGTTTTAAGTGTGACAGAAAAAAAAAGAAAATGAATGCTGTCACCAGAACTAAGGATAGATAAGCTATGATATATAAACATTTTGGTTTAGATATGCTTTCAAGTCATTTTTTATGTGATTTTCATCTTTTTACATGCCTGCTTTGCAATATTTTTGTTACATTATTGATTTGTTTATTAGCCTTAAGAGTCAAGAGTAGATTAGCAAATACAAGATGATTACATAATATTTAAACCACATAAGGAATGCATCGGATAGTTCATGCCGTCGCTTTTTACTCCCAGCTCAACACCAGACATCTGTAAGCACTCACAATTACAGCTGCAAGTCTTTTTGAGGATGTCTTCACCAGCTTTGCACATCTAGAGAGTGACATTTTTGCCCATTCTTCTTTGCAAAATAACTCAAGCTCTATCAGATTAGATGGAGAGCATCTGTGAACAGCAAATTTCAAGTCTTCCCACAGATTCTCAATTGGATTTAGGTCTGGACTTTGACTGGGCCATTCAACACATGAATATGCTTTGATCTAAACTCTTCCATTGTAGCTCTGGCTGTATGTTAGGGTCATTGTGAACCTCTGCCCCAGTCTCAAGTCTTTTGCAGACTCTAACAGGTTTTCTTCTAAAATTGCCCTGTATTTGGCTCCATCCATCTTCCCATCAACTCTGACCAGCTTCTCTGTCTATCACAGTTGGGGTGGTGTTTTCAGGGTGATGTGCAGTGATGTTATTTTTCCACCACATATAGCGTTTTGGTTTAAGGCCAAAAAGTAACATTTTGGTCTCATCTGACGTTCTTCCGCATGTTTACTGTGTTCCCCACATGGCTTCTTGCAGACTGCAAACAGGACTTCTTATGGCTTTCTTTTAACAATAGCTTTCTTCTTGCCACTCTTCCATAAAGGCCAGATTCTCCCACCTGCGCTGTGGATCTGTGCAGCTAAGCTACCATGGGCCTCTTGGCTGCTTCTCTGATTATTGCTCTCCTTGGCCAGCCTGTCAGTTTAGGTTGACGGCCATTTCTTGGTAAGTTTGCAGTTGTGCCATACTCTTTCCATTTTTGGATGATGGATTGAACAGTGCTCTGTGACATGTTCAATGCTTGGGATATTTTTTAATAACCTAACCCTGCTTTAAACTTCTCCACAACTTTATCCCTGACCTGTCTGGTGTATTCCTTGGCCTTCATGATGCTTTTCATTCACTAAGGTTCTCTAACAAACCTCGGAGGGCTTCACAGAACAGCTGTGTTGATACTGGGATTAAATTACACACAAGTGGACTCTATTTACTAATTAGGTGACTTCTGAAGACAATTGGTTCCACTAGATTTTAGCTGAGGGTATCAGAGTAAAGGGGGCTGAATACAAATGCATGCCACACTGTTCATATGTATTTGTGAACAATTTGGAAAACCATTTATCAATTTCCTTCCACAATTATGTCCACTTTGTGCAGGTCTATCACATAAAATCCCAATAAAATTACATTTACGTTTTTGGTTGTAACATGACAGATTGTGTAAGATTTCAAGGGTTATGAATACTTTTTCAAGGCACTTTTAAGCAAAGCCATAACCAAAGGAACAGCAAGGGTCACTGGATTCCTATTATTACAGATAAAAGCTAAAGTTGTATGCTGTTTCCACAACCTTTTTTTCTCACTATATCCCAGAATAAAATAACTGTGAGCTAATTTTATTTTTTAGGTATGCTTCAAAAAAATAGAAAACCAATATTTTCCTTCATCTAGCAAAGACATGTTTCGGTTCTACAAAATTGAATCCAATTCATAACCATATTATAGCGGCTGTGCTTTTCTTTAGCTTATGTTTCCAGTAACACTGTCTTCCTCTATCTGCATAAAAAAAAAAAAAATTTCTGCTGGAAAACTGGTTCTTGTAAAGTCTTATTATGAAGTGATAATTAACAAAGCTATTAATAAAATAATATTGGCATACCTGAAGCAACAGAAGACTGATGTAAGATTCTGGTCCCCTTTGTTTTAACCTTCCGCATGACTTAAAGAAAAGTTAACAAGGTCTTTAAAAAGTTATTAAAAGAAGCAGAGATCAATTGTGAACTGAGCAGTAAATCTGTTTTCATTAAGTTTATTTTTGCAATTATTTAATTATTGATGAAGCTGTACAAATTACATTTAACAAGGACTCTTTCTAAAAAAAAATATAGCAGTGAGTTATTAAACTGAAAGTCAATGCAATTTTATTTTCATTTCTTGCAATTCTGACCAATAATCAGCATGCCTTTCCTTTTCACGCTATTACCCTGCAGTCTGAATTGATTTATCTAGGTAACTGTTCCAGTGGGCTGTAATGGTGACACTGCAATAAAATGATAGTGGTTGTCCACTTATGAACCTACTGCATCTCTGCATGTGCCACGGAGGTGACTGGTGTTTTCAGAACCTCATCAAACCCATTCACCACCCAAAAAAACTGATTGACAACACAGTACCTCCATGTTTCATGCTTACTGAGTATATTGCAGAGCCAGTTTTCTCCTGGTGCCATCATGTTACCAAATAAAACCTCTGCACTGATCCCACCTCCTAAGCAGCATGTTTGGAAATGAGAAGCAGGACAGCAAGATCATGTGATCTGGCATTAGAGAAAAAATGTTATGTTATCTTTACAAATTATTTGTGCGCTAAAGTGCTATAAAGGGTCAGTTTAATACTTAGTAATGACCTAAAGAAGATTGGTGTAGCTGTGAACTTTTAGAGACTAAACACACACTGTTTAATTTACATTTTCCCTTCTACTTCTGTATGTGGATGATCGCACTGTAATTATTTTAATAACAAAACAAAAAAAAGCCTTTAGCTTAATCACTTTAGAGCTGTCACATGATCCAGCTCTTTCCCAGTCTGTCTGCAAGGAAACATAAGCAGGAGGAGGTTCTAGTCCTCTGCTGCTGGTCACATGTTTAAAAAAAAAAAAACAGCCTTTGAAATAAAGAGTAAAACTAAATAAATATTATCAATTAAAGTGATACTAAAGTTGTTCATAGACACCGAATGCAGGACTCGGCCCCGCCCCGCCAGTGGCCGCGTCATTGAATTTGATTGACAGCAGTAGGAGCCAATGGCTGCGCTGCTATCAATCTATCCAATTAACAGCCGAGACCCACCCTCTAGCCGAGAGAGGGCGCATCCCCTTGGGACAAGTTTGAGGGTTCAGGTAAGTAAAATAAGTACCCCAGAGGACATCATCGTGTGACGAAACGTGTGTCGGGTGGCTGGGACATGCTGACGCAGTCACGTAGGATCTGAGCGAACGAGCGCTCTCTTGCCGGCTGGCATATACGCTGTTTTTAACTATTGTGTTTGTGAGTATATTTATTTTTACCTTCTAATAAAGCTGCTTATCAGATTTACGCTATGGGAAGCCCCTCTTCTTTTTATTTTGAGAGATCCACATTTCACAGTTGAAAGCCTTCCTGAGTGTGATTCCAGTCTAATCTTGAATGGCAGTCCTACTAACTTGAGACCCACTACAGAGACCCTGCTTGCTGTGTATTTTGCGTGAGCTATAGACGCTTGCCATCTGGTAAGCGTGCATTCTTTGTGGTATTTGCACTTTTTGCTGACAGAAAATTGCACGATTTGTTTCAAATACTAATTGGACTATATTTGAGTTTCATTCACTTTGGATTTGGGTCATTTAATCACGATTTATTTTTAAACCCTCATACAATTCATCTATATTTACAATTATGTATATGTATTTTTACATTTATTAATTCACTGATTTAAATATTAATTTAATAAATTTTCATAATTTTCATTAATTTGTTAACTTAATATTTCTTATTCATATTCACTACCTCATATAAATGCTTAATCACTTGTGAGATTTATATATCAATTGAGGTTTCCCCCTAGGGGGGATAAGCACTATCAGCGCAGCTATATTCTTTTTCTCTGCATTTTTGGTGTGTATCACACTTTAGTAGCTGCTGCTTTTTTTATGTTTGTTTCATTTTTATTAGGCAGTTAGGAGCGCAGTATTTTTCCCTTTTTCACAAGTAAAATGGGGAGGGGCTGGGGCCGGTCACTGCCAGGTGTTAATTTCACCTTAATGCATAGGATGCATTAGGGTGAAAAAACGCTTACCTTTACAACCCCTTTAACTGTTTTAAATTGGCATATAAATATATTTTTTTACGTTAAATCTTTATTATTTTGTGGAAATCACATAGTGTGGGCAGATTTCTGTGAGTCACAAGCTGTTACTCCCCTCCAGCCTGTGTCTTAGAATAAGTGGGAGGTGAAGCCTCCATTAATATGCATGTAATATCCAGCCTCATTGTGTTTAGGTAGTTAGTGGGCATGGAGGATGGGGAGCGAGGGAGTGGGCTGTCATTTACCACTGTGTATATGCCCACATGTGTGGTCTATAGTCACATGAGCTGCTCAGATGCGATAGGGGGAAAATACTCAGCATAGAAACTCACTGAAGACTGAGCATGTGCAAAGTTGCTACCACAGCTGCAATATTCGTAGTTGAATTGGAGACATGACTGAAGGGGGGGATAGAGAGCAGCAGGATCAACCAGGTTTTTTTTGTAGAATACAGAAAATCTCATTGTGACTGAGTGAGTATGAACAGCATGTAATACAGCGTTTATTGAGTTTTTTTTTATGATGTATGTTTAGTGACAGTTTAAGTTTTTAAAGTTTAAATTACATGAGTTATATGTGTGAATTTGTGTGAGCTGAAAGTTCTTGGTAGATGGAGTTCTCTATTGTGACTTCACAGGGCGTGCTGTAGCGCACACAGCAACATTTTTGTCTCGTAAACTTGAATGGGATGATCTCCTAATTAGGCCACTGCATGCTAGCAGTTTGGGGAGCAAGAGGGTACAAATTCTTCTTTATCTTGCACTGCATGATGCACATTGTGCACTAGACCAGTATCCCTAGAGATTGACTTTAAAGAGGTGTTCCAGACTTGGGGGGGAAAAATGTAAAGTCAGCAGCTACAAATGCTGTAGCTGCTGACTTTTTTTGATATGGACACTTGCCTGTCCAGGGAGCCCGTGATGTCAGCACCCCAGCTGATCTTCGGATCGGCTGTTGGGTGCTGCTGCTGCTAACTCCACTAAGGGAAACCGGCAATGAAGCCTTTAGGCTTCACAGATGGTTCCCTACTGCGCATGTGCGAAGCATGCTGTCCTTTCTTATTGGCACGGTGGAGGAAGGAGAAAGGGGGTCGAACTAGTGAGGGATGGCCTCGTGGTGCTGTCTCCCAGAAGTGGGGACAGGGACCTGTTACCCGTTCCCCCCCTGCCCCCTGAAAGGTGCCATCTGTGGCACCAGAGTGGGGGAGGAAGCAAATAAGCGGATGTTTCACTTTTGGGTGGAACTCTGCTTTAAGTGCAGTCAACCAGAGCAATTGGAATGCACTCAGCTGAAGTTACACAAATATATAAATAATAGAAAAATGTAGTTAGTCTGAATCTGTGCCTTAATCTAATTATATTCCTAGTATTGTTGTTTGGCTTTGCAATGATGGGCACGCATGTTGTGGTTGCAGTACATAGCATCATGGCTGATCGTTTTCCCTATGTCCGTGTATTGCTTCAATTAGCTGGCTCCTTTGCACCAAGAGGAAAGGACAGCTTCCCATTCCAGGTCACACAGCTTTCAATGTATGCCTTGCCATCCCCTCTTTATTGCATCACAAATGTGAGAGTGCAAATATGAAATGGGCGGCACAGTGGTGTAATGGTTAGCACTCTCGCCTAGCAGTAAAAAGGGTCGCTGGTTCGAATCCCAACCACGACACTACCTGCCTGGAGTTTGCACGTTCTCCCTGTGCCTGCATGGGTTTCCTCCGAGTACTCTGGTTTCCTCCCACACTCCAAAGACTTGCAGGTATGTTAATTGGCTTCTGTCCAAAATTGGCCCTAGTATATGAATGGCTACCTTGGATTGTGGGCTCCTTGAGGGTAGGGACAGATGTGAGTGTGCAATGTACAGGCATAGGGACAATTGTAGACACTCACTCAGGTTGAACTGGATGGACTGGTGTCTTTATTCAACCTTACTAACTATGTAACTATGAAACAGATCATCTTCTAGATGTATAAGTGAGCTTATGTAATTAATGTTTAGTTCTTCCCTGCACCAGCACTAGTCTGAGAGACCCTGGGATTGTGAGATATATAGTTTTTTCACAGGAAGTTTCAGGTCGCACGCCGCAGAGGTCATGCAATAACCTGTGCAGCCGCAATATTGCAGTACAAACAAACTGCTGACACAAGAATGTGAATATTTACTCTACTAGGCAGTGTGTACAGGTCAACAACTGACACCATAAAACTACATGACCTTATGCAGGGGAAAAACTCAAGGAACCGGCAAGAATGTTTACCATGCTTTTGACCGTTTCAGCCAAGCGTTGCCATCCTAGGTTTATTTAAATGTCTGCCGGTATTTTGTAGGCATGCCGATAAATAAAAAACTTTACCAATAATTTCCTATGCCTGCCCACATTAGTGAAAATATTGCCATGTGTGGTGCAAATGTAGGCACTTCTGTCTTCTGACACAGGAAATGCTGGTCTGTGAATCTGCTCACCACGTGCATTTTCTATTACAACTCTTTTGTCCTTGCATAGTTACATTTATACCTACATTTTATGGGATATTCTTACATTTTTTTTCCATCATTTGAATTACCAGGAGTAATAACTAACTGAAACAGGAAGCAGTATGTCCGCCAGACACATAATTTGGTTTGCATAATGTATGATGATAGAATGACCCGCCATTACTTTGAACTAAGAACAATGTCTTCCCATCTCTCCAATGCGGATCTAGCTGCCTATTATTTCAGTGCAACTTCCCCATATACCATGTTTAATAATTTAATTTCACACCTGAAACTTTTTTTTACTGAGGTAACTCTGCTCAAAGGTTTCTGTATTTATCATTGGACTGGCTTGGCCTTGAAAGTGCCCTTCATTAATAACCTATTTAAATGCAGGCTGTGCATGCAGAAAAAAGCAAATGGAATTAATTAGGTCTTTCAATGTGGAACTATTTTCCCATTTTTAAATCTGCAAATGAGCCAGTAAAGTGTTTCGGTTTTCAAGTTTTCTTTTATTTCCCATCCGGTCTACTCTGCTGGTTGGGTTTTGTTTTACCAAGATAAAACTCGGGTGTAAAAGGTCAGAATAACGCACTTGTCACCTGTTAACACCGTCTTCTATATCGGGATCCACAAAACTTGATTGGAAGTGGTTTGTTTTTCCTTGAGGTATCTCCCATTAGGAGTGGACACACTTCATATCTCATAAGCCTGTGAGTATCTTTCTATCCACTGCTGTTCTGCATCTGCTCAAGGATGTTAAGAGGGAAAATAAAAAAAAATCAGAGGTCACTTACACTTTCGGGCCTACACAATAGGCCTAATATCTGATTAATCCTGAAAAAAAAATGATACGATTTCCCTTATAAGCCTATCAAATTCTGACTTTCAGGTTTCTTTAGATGCATAGATTGACCGTTTGTTCCTGAGCTCTTTCAGCTTGATTTCATTGTCATATGTCTATGCTGAAATCATTTGTGCTACCATTAGTAATTTTTAACATAGCTCCTCTTCCCTCTCTCGTTCCATTTTTAGAAATAGCACCTGTTAAAGCTTTTACTAAATTGTATAGTACATAACTCCTTGTGGTTTGTGCATGTAATCCTAGAATGATCCTTTTTAGTTTCCCCTCTGCCTCTTTGAATTTCTACTAAACTGTATATGATGTAGAGTGACACTAAACAATATCTTTACTCTCCAGAAATAATCAATACACATTTACTACCTAAAAGCCTAAAATCTATTTTTGACAGCATTTAAAAAAAAAAAAAAGTTAAATACCACTTAAGGACTGAGCGTCTTTTTAACACTTGTTGTTTACAAATCAAAGTTAAAATCTTTTTTTTTTTGCTAGAAAATTACTTAGAACCCCCAAACATTATATATATATATATATATATATATATATATATATATATATATATATATATATATATATATATAAATGTTTTTTTATTTATTTTGTATAATACCCTAGAGAATAAAAGGGCGGTTGTTGCAATACTTTCTGTCACTCTGTTTTTGCGCAGCAGTCTTACAAGCACACTTTGTTTGGTAAAGTTTACTCAATTTTTTTTTTTATATTGTGAAAAATAATGTTACGCGGAGTAAGTTGATACCGAACATGTTTAAAAATGTCTACAGGTTACCAGTTATGAGTTACAGAGGAGGTCTAGGGCTAGAATTATTGCTCTCGCTCTAACGATCGTGGCAATAACTCACCTGTGGTATGAACACCATTTTCATGTGCGGACGATACTCACGTATACGCTCGCTTCTGCACGCAAGCTCGTCGGGACGGGATGCTGTAAAATGTATTTTTTTTTGTTTTTTTACACTGTCTTTTAAAAAAAATAAAATTGGTTCACTTTTATTCCTATTACAAGGAATATAAACGTCCCTTATAATAGAAAAATAGCATGCAAGGACCTCTTAAATATGAGATCTGGGATCAAAAAGACATCAGATCTCATATTTACACTAAAATGCAATGAAAAATAAAGTCACTTGAAAAAAAAGTCTTCTTTAAGAGCTATGGGCGGAAGTGACGTCTGACTTCGCTTTCCGCCCTCCCATGCTATGGAGTCAAGCAGAGGCCATCTCACTTGGCAGCCAGGCAGCCACTGGAAAGGATGCATTCATCTTCGCCGCTACCTGCGGGTCCGGTAAGCGGTGGAGACAACCCAAGCGTGGCGGTAGGACACCTCTCGCGCCACCGATAAAAGTAATCTTGCAGCGAATCTGCCACGGAGACCACTTTTATCTTAAAGAGAAATGCATGACATTCCCGAAAATAGCGGGCTTATGACAGCTAGTTGCTGCCATAACCCTGGTATGTAGCCTCAAAGTGCCGATGTACAGGTACCTTGTTTTGCATGAAGTGGTTAAAGAATACATAATTGAATAGAATGTCCCTTTAAACCAGAGTTTAGTGTCTCTATAAAGAAATCCTTCCTGGTCTATAAATGTACCAGAACTGTACTCTCTCGTAAAGAGTCTCCTACTTCCCATTTGTTCCAGTACCACAACCTCCTTGAATCTTTTCCAGGATTGTCAGATGTCTTCATTGTGGTCCCTTCATGGGAGAGTTTGAGACATTTTGAGCGTTTTCCAGGACAGCCCATGAGACCTAGGGCTCCTCCTACCAGGACAGGTTAACCCCCACCAGATAAAAAGGCGGTCCATCAGGCCCCATGTCAGTATTAGTGATTATTCTGGATGGGGGGTAACATGTTTCCTGGAACTGGTTCCCCTAGGTCTCATGAGCACAGCTCCTGTGGCATTTTGGGGTGGTATTCCTACCTTTTTTTTAGGTCCCAGAGCAGCACATCCACCAGGGGAGTAGGCTTGTGGCTGCTGTCCATGCTTCTCAGTGCATGGGGAATGCCAGCACTGTGGTGTACGTCGGAGCTCTGAGGCAGCCAGCTGTTATCTCCCTGTTAAACAGCATGGCTGGAGTGTGCTCCCAGAATGACCACTCTTGCGTGCCTCTGGGGGTGTGTAGTGTTGTGATCACGGCCGCACTGCTGTGTAAAGGACCATGGTTCTTTAACCATGCGATCGGCTGTATCCAATCAAAGCAGGTCACATGTAAACACAGAGATACCGGTAATTGGCGCTCCTCACCTGAAACTGACAGAGTGTTGAGAGGGAGCGCTGGTCAGTGGCATCTCCTCACAGTTAGCTATGTAAACAGGGCACTGATCATCAGTGCCCTGATTACAATTAAATGCCCACTAGTGCTAGCAATGATTGCCCATCACTGCCAGCAATCAGTGCCAACAATCAGTGCCCACAAGTGCCAGCAATCAGTGGCCATTAGTGATGCCAGTCAGTGCTGGTTATCAGTGCTGCCCATCAATGCCCATCACTGCTGCCCATCAATGCCACCCATCAATGCCCATTAGTGTCCATCAGTGCTGCCCATCATTGCCACATATCTGTGCCCACCAGTGCTGCCTATCTGTGCTCATCAGTGCCCATAAGTGCGGCATATTTGTGCCTCCTCATCAGTGCCACCTAATCAGTGCCCATATGTACCACCTCATCAATGCCCATAAGTGCTACCTCATCAGTGCCCATCAGTGCTGCCTCATCAGCGCCCATCAGTGAAGGAGAAGAATTACTTCTTTACAAAATGTACTGACAGAAACTAAAATAAACTTTTTTTTTCTTCAAAATTTGGGTCTTTTTTTTTATTTTTTAGGAAAAAATCCAGCAGTAATTAAATACCCCCAAAAGAAAATTCACTCTATGTGAAGAAAATAACACAATTTCACATGGTTACAGTGTAGCATGACTGCGCAATTGTCCTTCAAAGTGTGACAGCGCTGAAAGCTGAAAAATTGCCTGGGTAGGGGGGGGGGGGGGTAAGTGCCCTGTATTGAGGTGTTTTTCTCCAATTTTCTCTCTTGGAAAATCCCACTATCGCTAGATTCTTCAAATCAATTTCTAGGTCCAGGCCAGTAGTGGTTACAAGTTGTCCAACCTGGAACCTGTCCCTGGTGCTTCAAACTGTGGTAGAGTTGCCTTTAGAGCCCCTAGAGAAAATTTCAGTTAAGTTACTTACCTTAAAAAAAAATTCTTGTGGCAATTACCTCAGTTCGTAGGGTAAGTGATTTACAGGCTCTATCAGTGAGGGAGCCTTTTTTGAGGATTGGGTTGTTTTGAAAACTGATCCAGGATTTCTGCCTAAAGTGGCCAGTACATTCCACAGATCCCAGGACATTGGGACATTACTGCCAACCTTTTGTAGTTCGCCAAAGGGTGACTAAGAAAGAAAATTTTGTTTTTTAGACATGGGAAGAATTCTTCACTTCTACCTTGAGGTCACCAAGACATTTAGAAAAACAGACACCTTGTTTGTCCTCTTTTCAGGAGCACACAAGGGAAAGAGTGCATCTAAAGCCACCTTGGCTAGATGGATAAAGCAAGCTATTACTGAAACTTACAAAATTAGGGAAGTTCCTCTGCCTTTTGTCACTGCACACTCCACAAGTGCCTTGTCTATGTCTTGGCCTGAGAGGGCTGGAGCATCACTGAAACAAATTTGCAGGGCTGCCACATGGTCCAATTTTTTGACCTTCATTAAACATTACCACCTGGATCTCCGATCTGCTCAGGAGCAGGTGTTTGGTTGTAAGGTCCTTCAGGCAGTTGTCCCTCCCTAGACTGGTAAGTTCTGGCTCATCATCTCATGGGCTGTCCTGGAAGATGCTTAGAGAAAGGTTGAGTTGGACTTACCAGAAACTCCTTTTCTGAGAGCCTTCCAGGGCTGCCAGATTCCCACCCAGTTTTGTCCTGAAGTTATGTATATTATGCATATGTTTGACAAGGACATCCTAAGGTTCTCGAGAATATTGATTGGGGCCTGGAGGACTGCCCTTTTATCTGGTGGGGGTTAACGTGTTTCCTGTGCTGGTAGGAGGAGCCCTAGGTCTCATGGGCTGTCCTGGAAGACTCTCAGAAAAGGAGTTACCGGTAAGTCTAACTCAGCTTTTTTTGAGTACTCAGGGGTCCTCACCCATGCAGAGTTAGGTTTTTCAGGTTAGTCCGGTAGGAGAGGACTTATTAGCAGTTCTCCCAGGATTGGTCTCTCCTGTTGGACCCAGAATTTGGCCTTAACCTGACTGCAAGGAGAAAAGGAGCAGAAAGGTGTTAGCACCTGTCTGTGAGGGGGAGTGGTTCAAAGCTGTGAGAAAGTGTGGACTATCTGGAGACTGAGACACTGTTTTTCTGCACTCCTGCGGACTTACTTTGTTGCACTACCGAAGAAGACTGGTACCTTAAACCCAAGTGTGGCACTGCTATATTGGCAGGGAGCAATGTCTGTCTGCCATTTCTCTTACTGAAGAAAGTTTTTCCTTTTTGCTTATTTTGAGACGCCTAAAAAGACTGTTTACTTTAACAAGTGGCTGGTTGGTGATTCCAGGCTTTCCATATTATAGTATAAATTGACTTGTATAACATTTATGCTTTAAAGTGGATATCTGGGCAAAAGGAAAAAAAAATGCATATTTCTCAATATTTTTTTTTCTTTGTTGATGCGGCCGGAAATCCAATGTTCTTATAACTTCCTGTTTAAGATGAAAACACAGTTACACTGCAAACCCAAACTGTGTTATTAGCCCTGCCCAGTTGTCCCTACAGAACACATCACCTTTTGCTCCTTTCCATAAAATAAAGGAAGACTTTCTGGAGTCCAGATAGGGAAAACTGCCAATACTGCATAGGATTTTCATGCAACAGAAGCCGTTCTCTCAGTCCAAACAGTATGTTAGGAGCTCACTAGATTTTTAGCAGATCAACAGAGATTTTTTTTAACTTGCAGTATATATATATATATATATATATATATATATATATATATATATATATATAAAATTGATAAATGTGCATGTAATGCATGGATGTATTTTGTGTGTTTTTTATTTTACTTGCACGGACATACAGTGCACTTCATTACCTGAAGTAAAATGAAGATACAGTGGGAAAAAACTGATATTCTTAAAAAGATACTCTCAATTTGCTCATTTAGGGCAAAGCGACAACTCTAACCATACCCCCCCCGGACGCTGTTTCAACTACACTCCCACACTAAGTGAATGGGACCTCCAGGTTTCAGGGAACACATGACTTGCCCTGTTGCCCTGTTTGATAGTGCTCAAGCCTGAGCAGCCAATTACCAGGCCCAAATGCGACAACGCGGAGTGTGGTTGGGCAAGTATACATACCACTATGCACTATCATTTTTTTTTTAACAGCTGTTTGGTAGTGTTCAGCATAATGAGCATAATGATTTAGTATGTATCTGTGATTTTACTCTTCAACTATATGCCCATATAAGATAAAATATTTTGTATACATATCAGATTTTGGTGTATGTTGCCTTTGATATCATGACATCTGTATTTTTGCTGTCTTCAGATAGAGAACTGAAAGCTTATAATATCTAACTGCTTAGTTTTAGTAACTGGAAATCCTTTTGCAATGGCCATATTTGTCCCAGGGATCATTTCTATGTGTATCCTTTAAAAATGATCTACAAAAGATTTATTTGTAACACATGTAATTACATGTTGATGACACTGCACCCAATTAATGTGAAACTTGTGTCAGTAAAATAAAACATAAATATAAATGTGAATAAAAGCAGCTGCTCAAAATTCCAATTGGCATAAATCAAAACACTATATATGAGAACAACGCTTATAACTGTCCATCCAAAAAACTGAATGTGAAAAAAAAAATGGTCCTTTTATAAACAATACATGTCCAAATGTGATGAAGTGTAGAGATTTGCTTCTAGAAATTACAATCACCACTGTGCTATCATCTCATGGAAAAACACTCACGAAATATGGCTTTCCAGCTCATAGGAAGGTCAAAACAAGCGTATGTTCTTGGCCATACTTGTGAAGACTCCCATGCATCATTCAAGCCGATCATAAAGGTTGCCAATGATGTCTCTTTAACAACTTAAGGACTGTAAAGGATTTGCCCCCTTAATGATCAGACCATCTTTGCGATACAGCACTGATGCAATAATTTTTATATTTTGCTATAATAAATATCCCAAAAACAAATAAAAATAATGATTTTCTTTATCAGTTTAGGCCAATATGTATCCTTCTACATATTTTTGGTAAAAAAAAATTCAATAAGCGTATATTAATTGGTTTACTCAAAAGTTATAGCATCTAAAAAAAATAGGTTATAGATTTATGCCATTTTTATTTATTTTACTAGTAATGGCAGTGATCTGCAATTTTTAGCAGGATTGCAGCAGACAGATCGCACACTTTTTTGGGATCATCACGCTGCAGGCACCTGCCCGCCCCCTACAGCCCTTAAAGCAGCCTCCATACAGCTACGACAATTCCCTCAGGGGAGCCAACCTGCTGCCATATAACAATGGTGGCTGGTCAGCAAGTAGTTAAATGTTGTAACTAGTGTATTCACTTTGCCGTAAAACTTTGAATTGTGCACCTAGAACAAATACTCCCATAGGTTAGTAATGTTGATATTAGGGCAAAACATCAGAAAGAAAGCCACTCACATTTAGAAAGCGCATCAGTAGCTAGTAGTTTTCAATAATCCCATGCAGACTCCCATACGCCATCCAATCTGATTAGGACCGATCTTATATGGTACTGATTCCTCAGATGTCATGACCAAGAATGCCGTGGGTCACATGAATGAAGACCCCAAAAAAAAAAAAAATTACATAGAATAGTAACTTTACTGTTAAGGCAAAAGGGTCTAAAATGAAACCACTCACATTTATAAAGTGCATTAGTGGCACTGTACTACTAATGATGTTGAGATCTAACCATTGGATAGCTTCTGAATGTAAAGTCATACATCGGGGGACATCCAGAGCTCTCACCATCAGTAGCCTCCATTGGTAAAACCAAAGCCGATTTAAACCATCACTTTATTCAGATCTTTATGCTGAAGCAGCTGGTTTATATTTCTCAGCTCAAAAGGTTGTTAAGCACTTGGAGAAAAAATAAAAAAAAATGCTTCCATAGAGTAACATTTTATTAAAAATATAAAAAGACTAAACAACCATTCACATATTAAAAGTGCAAGATACAACTGCTGGTTAACCTCTTAATGGATCAAAATTCAGCCAGTTCAGCAGGGACTGAACAAATTTTGATTGATGTATGGGCAAACTGTGTACAGTTCAATCGACTTGTTTACAACCAGCCTGTCAAGCTTTTCCCGAATGATCAGTGCCTTTGGCTGTATCCGGCAACACTGATCTTTGTATTCTAAGGGCACGGAAGACTCCCTGCTGTTAGAATACAATATCACACGTGTGGATGGGGAAATCCGCTCTTTTTTTTTCATTCAACCTACTGGTTGAACAAGAAAAAAATTAACCCTGTATGCAAGCCTCAACCAAGCATTACTTAGAGGTTATCCAACAGCTATATCTAGATATTTTAGTAAACAGGTAAGAATGGTGGGTTAAAGGTTTGAATTGTCAGCCTACATTAAAAAATGGCTTGCTATTTTTTTTTGGGTGATGTGGACGCTATCACTGTTTTGCCTTCTTTTACTTTTTTTTTTTAAATGAAATTACCTCCCCAAGGAGGACTTATATTCTCAAGCACGGCTATATATTAGACATTATGAAAAAGCACTACAAAAATGTACTATTATTTATCTTGTATGAATGTTAAATGTATTGTCTTCTTTTTTTTTTTTCTTTCAGTGTGTTGATGCGATCTGTACACTGTTATTAGAGCACTCAATGCTATTGACATCACTGAAGCTGTTTATAGAGAGCCGTGATGCCACTCTGCAAACAAAGGCATTGGAGCTTTTATGTGTAGTTACCAAGGTATGTCCAGCATGTACATCCTATTTATCTTTTATGCCCTGTATTGTTAATGATCTGCACCAAACGCTGTCTGCATTTAGGCCGGGTTCACACCGCTGCGATGCGAGAACGCCGCAAATCCGCGGCGTTTTCCCGCATCGCATTACTCCCGCCGGCAGTTCACACTGCCCTATGCGGACGGCTGGGAGTGTCAATGATATGTTAATGACACCCCCAGATCCGTCCGCATATCGCAGTGCGATCTGCCGACTCGCACAGGAATCGGATCGCATGGTGTGAACCCCCATGCGATCCGATTCTGTTGCGGACCAAAAAAAGGGTCCCATGCGAGTTTGCTGCGGGAGCGATGCGAATTCAGCCATACTATCTGTATGGCTGAACTCGCATCGCTACGGAGATCGGATGTGATTTGCGGTGCGAATCACATCCGGATCTCCCCCCGCAGCAGTGTGAACCCAGCCTTAAAGTGAGCATGTTACATTACCTGGGCTTGCACCCTTGGCCTAGAGTGCAAAAGATTATATGGGGTTGCAAGCAGTGTTAATTTTGATGTCAAATTTTGATTTAGTTTTAGTCATATTCTTCTGACTAAAATTCAGTTTTAGTCGTATTTTAGTAATCTGAATTGTTTGAATTTTAGTCTACTAAAATCTCCTACCTTTTGTCTACTAAAATCTCCTACATTTTAGTTGACTAAAATATCCAGTACATTTTAGTAGACTAAAATCATTTTATTTGACTTAAATCAAATATGATTAATTAAATTCTAATTCATTATTTAAGTATTTCTCATTATATACTCCTGGAGTAAAAAATCTAATAACATGTTGTTATTTATAGGTTTTAGAATTTAAGGTTTGAACAAAGTACACAAACACAGATTTATCCATTATGATGTATGTTATATATCACTAAATCTATGTCTGTAGTGCATGTTCAAAACTTAAAGGATGTGATTACATTTTTAGGTTGGAAAATTTAAAATGTTCCCAAAGCTGCAGCTGCTGCCCGATCCCCCCCTCCCTGTGACAGCAGCATGGGGAGAAGATCCCTGTACTAGTTGTCACTTTTTGAAATCAGTGCAGCCACACAGCTGCGTCATTCATTTACACAGCTGTGTGTGAATAAACTACAAGCCCCGACATCCTTTGTGGCTGTTGGCTTGTAGTTCTCAGTAGGGGCACACAGATAAGCTGACAGATCTGTAGAAGATCTGCATGGCATCTGGGATCTGCTGATCGCCTGTGCAATGCTTTACAGGCTCCAAAAAAAATAATAAATGCACATATTTTTACCCTCAAAAAAATGTTCATTTATTGTTTTTTTTTTGTTTTGTTTTTTAAACGTGAACGTATCCTTTAATACTATATATAATAAATAACATATTATGTTACATATCATGTCGTGTATTTTTTTTTTACTCCAGGAGTATATAATGAGTTTGGAAATTCTTAAATTCTTAAACAATGCATTACAGTTTAAATAAACCCATTTGATTTTAGTCTAATAAAATGTACTGATTTCAATTTAGTTTTAATCATAGTCTTGACTAAAATGCGATTTTATGTTGAATCATTTTTTGTCTCAATTCTAATTTTATTTCAAGTTATTGTAAAGTATTACACATATTTAAACAATTTCAAACATATACATTACTTGGATACATAGTGAATACATATCATAAGTACTTTAACACACATAAGAAAAAGAAAAAGAAGAAAGGAAGATAAGAAAAAAAAAAAAAAACAGGGAGATGGGGGCCCCACCCCCCATTTCCCCTCCCCCTCCCCTTCCCCTTTTCTCTCCTCCAGCATAGTCTTTCCTACCATTACTTTCCTCTTTCTACCTTCAGCTTTTAACCAATTTCCTATACTGCCTCCATGGGTTCCAAACCAGGAGGCACCTTTCGTACGAATCTAATTCTTGTGCTATAAATATCTCAATCCTCTCTATATTATCCATTTCTAAGGTTGAATAATTTTTTAATTACATATTTTTAAACAGTACAGATCAAGTGGGAAAAACATAAATATCTCCAGTTCTGATGATATATCAAATCAAATAGGGCACATAGGCACAACAATCAGAGTACAAACTTAACCATAGGTAGAAATAATCTCCATTCAAAGACATAGCTGTAAAGACGATCACATAAATCTGTAAAATGAGTAATATAAACCAATCGAGTACAGGAAAGTGACCATTGGAAAACTCTGTGTACACGGTAGACAGAGGACTCCGTAAATGCCTCTAAGGCAGTGATTCTAAACCGGGGTTCCTCCAGAGGTTGCTAGGGGTTCCTTCAGCATTGGGCAATTTCTGCCTCTCAGATAAGTTCCCACTCACACCATTGATCTTTTTAGCTATCTGAAAGGAGGTAATTCTTTCCAATGACCACAAGTGTAAGGACCATTCTTCCCACTGACCATCACACTAATGTATCGTGAGTTGTAGATTTCTAATTGTTAGCAGGGGTTCCCCAAGACCAGAGAACTATTTCAAAGGTTCCTCTGTGTTGAAAAGGTTGAGAAAGGCTGTTCTAAGGCAGGTAGGTAATGCAACCAACTATCACAGAAAATAAATAGAAAAGGGTATTGAGAATAAGAAAGTGAGGAGAAAGAAAGAAAAGGGGAGGGGGGAGGTCAAGTAGTACCCATGGAAGGCACCCAGAAACATCTGAAATCTCAGACCTTAACCACAACAAAGGCGTCACAGGAATATCGGAAATGAGACCACACCGTCCACATGAGGTTCTATGAGTCAGACTTATCATCATCCTATTTAATCATATGTTCTACACTGTCAATCCAAGCCATTTCACAAGCTGATTCGGACAAGAGGGTGCCTCAGTCCACCGCCAATGCCTGGCAATTACATGGTCGTGTCAGAGAGTCTATAAAGGACAGTGTACCCATGAAGGGTTTCAATTGCACGTATTCTAGACAAGCACCTGCAGGTTTATGACGAGATGGCAGTATCCTTGAAAGGGGAATGAGAGTCTGACCCTTGAGGGCTTGACTCAGCAAAGGCCTGTCCTGTCGGTGCCAACAAAGGAAAGCGGAGCCCATTTTTGTTGGGTGAAAAAGGGGCAAGACCAAACAATGGGGTCATATGACTTAGTCTAGATAAGTAAGAAGATAAGTATGCCAAATCTGGAGTGTTCCATGTACTGTGAGGGGCCATTGGTCTTTCAGGAGGTGATGGATAAGTTCAGTCCAGGTCAGGGAAGTAACCTCTGAAGAGAAAAGATAATTTTCCAGTCGAGTCCATAATTTAGTGGATGTGCTATGGTACCAATTAACTAGCCTAATCAAAGAGGCTGCATGTAAAGCAACAGATGGGATAAAGCTACCCCTCCCCTGCTCTTCAGTGGGGACAGGATCATCTGTCGAATCTTAGGTTTCTTATGGTGCCAAATGAAGGCCCGTATAGCTTTAGTTAGAGGTGAAAGAAAGCTTCTAGGCGAGGGTAGCTGGGATAGCTTAAAAAGTATACAGTAATTTCAGCAGAATATCCATTTTAACATTTTAGTTTTTGTCATCTGAATTGTTTTAGTTTTAGTCGTATTTTAGTTGACTAAAATAGTGTTAATTTAGTCAACGAAAATATTTTCATTGACAAAATTAACTCTGGATGCAAGGATAAACTGGAAGACACACTGATACTTGGAGGTATCACAATGTGTGCACTGCAAGACTTTTGTGATCTCAGGCACATTTTACAAAAGACCTTGACTGATTGATTTCTACTGTTTTTACTCCTTAAATTGTTTCTTTTTTATCCTTTTACCGAGTTTGACTGATTACTTTTAATGGAGAAAAGTTACATAGAAAACCCTTTTTATAGTGGGGTAATTGGTTATGTTTAATTTCTTCCATTTTCCATCACTTTTTTCTCCTTTTATTATTTTTATTTTACCACTTTTGCAAAAGGTTTGCATTTAGCATTCATACATTTGTAATTTAGAGTAAACATTTAGTGCTAAAATATAGCCCAACTTAGTTTTGGATTGATGACTTTGGAAGCATAAACACTTTTATCGACCCATGGGTGGATTACATCCCACTTCCTCTTCCCCTCTGATAGGTTGTGATAGGTTGTGACACCAGGATAAGAAATGAGGGGAGCAGTTTTCAACAGGATAGGAAGTCACAGATAGTAATAATCACCTGAGGATCGAACCCTTCCCCATTTTACTTAAAAAAAAAAAAAGTGTTTTGTTGCAGTATGTGCAAAATGCAAAAGATCCAGTATAATTCATACAGCAGCATACCATACTTTGCGGGTGTTAAGGTGAAATGACGGTTGGCATGCTATATCTAGTGCAACGTTTATATTCTCACCAGTACACCATCAATAAAACTATAACCAAACCATTTGTTTGTGACTAATGAAGCAATGATTAAAGGCCACTAAAGCTGTCCATACACTGTGCAAAATGTGCTTGGTTGGTGGCCCAGCCAGCCCCTCCAGCCAGATATCTTTTAAATAAAAAAAAAACAAGCAGCAAAGCAGAAATTTGTTGGTCAAAAAGCCACTGCATCCAATCAGATGCAGCCACTGTTCAGGTATTCTGGAAGCTTCCAGCAGTTGTCAGACCACTATAGCCCAGCAGAGGGGATTCATCCATCTGCACCGTATAGCGCGGACAGGGGATAGAGGGCAACCTATACATTTCTTGCATATGCAATAGTGACTGCAGGCGGTTCTAAATGACTTTGAAATGTTGCTTCATTGGTGAGGAATAGATGTTTCACTAATGAAGAAACTATTATCGGCACATTTTGAACTAATGGTGTGCTGGTGATAGTATATACTTTGTTGCAGTGAAGAGATTTCCAATCAGTTCCTGTCCTCATAAGAAGTTAGGGAAGTAGTCTCCAGTACATGCTTTACAGAAATATTGTCAGTGGTGTGTTCAAATAAAAGGCAAACTCCCAACTAAAAATAAAGCTTTGTACAGTTGAAGCGAGCCGGGCGATGGCATAAGCAAAGACAATTCTTCTATTGATATCTGTATGGTATTTACATTGCATTTATTTCTGAAGACCTACTCAAAGCTGGAATTAAAGACACCTAGAAGTGGAGTTTCACCAGGTGAACGGAGGGATGTGATTACATTTAGAAGAGTCACAAGTTATTTAATTCTCTTGTTTTACATGCTCTTCACGCCTTAAGATTCTTGGAATCTATTAGACGTATGTAGGCGCTTCCTAAGACTCATTAGCTTTTATTTTTCTCGATCATTATGTTCATTGATTGAAGACACCTGCATTTCCTTCCTTGTTGACACATCTCTGTTTTTGTGATTAAAGCAGCTTGAAATAGTTACATGAGTCAGCTTCTGGGGACATTTATAATGTCTTGTGGAGGCAGAAGACCTGGAAACAATTTTGCTCATTTTTTCACTTTGCAATATGGCAAAACATTGGCAATAATGTCTAAGTAACATGATATGTGCATCCCACTACCAACAATGTGTTGATCTTTTTTTTTTATTATTTATTTATTTTAAATCTGAATAAAAATGTGTTAAGCTGACACCAAAACATTATCACATGGAGGAGGGGACTGGACTTTTTGGGGACTGCAGCACATCCTGGAGGAGGGTGGTGCTGTCAAAGGAGGAATAGTAACCCCACTAGTGCTTATTGTCTGACATCAGGTTTACATAATAACAATAAGATTTTATTGTCCTTGTATAAAAAACATACAATTACATTTGTATCTGCATTCCCTGTAAGATACAATAAATAATTTACAATTACACTACAATAAAGATCTATATACACAATAATATTATATTACGCATTATAATAGTTATATATAAATTTGATGCTGGGTGAAACTATGATGGATGTCACCGACCTCCCTCTCCACCTCGTCCAATCAAAGAATGGTTTGCATTCATTCATAAAATGCAAAACATACTCTGAATGATACCATGCCAACCGACCAACCTCCTGCATTCACTGTGAAGCAAGGAAACCGCTGCGCACAGCACCAAGAAGCAAGGGGAGATCACTGGAGTAGTTGTGTCTACTTCAGTGATTTCCAGCTTCCAGGGGCATCGGTAAGGTATGGTGTGTGTATGTATATATATATATATATATATATATATATATATATATATACATACAGTGCCTTGAGAAAGTATTCGGCCCCCTTGAACTTTTCAACCTTTTGCCACATTTCAGGCTTCAAACATAAAGATATAAAAAATGTATTTTTTGTGAAGAATCACCAACAAGTGGGACACAATTGTGAAGTGGAGCGAAATCTATTGGATAATTTAAACTTTTTTAGAAAATAAAAAACTGAAAAGTGGTGCGTGCAAAATTATTCGGCCCCTTTACTTTCAGTGCAGCAAACTCACTCCAGAAGTTCAGCGAGGATCTCTGAATGATCCAATGTTGTCCTAAATGACTGATGGTGATAAATAGAATCCACCTGTGTGTAATCAAGTCTTTGTATAAATGCACCTGCTCTGTGATAGTCTCAGGGTTCTGTTGAAAGCGCAGAGAGCATCATGAAGACCAAGGAACACACCAGGCAGGTCCGTAATACTGTTGTGGAGAAGTTTAAAGCCAGATTTGGATACAAAAAGATTTCCCAAGCTTTAAACATCCCAAGGAGCACTGTGCAAGCGATCATTTTGAAATGGAAGGAGTATGAGACCACTGCAAATCTACCAAGACCTGGCCGTCCCTCTAAACTCAAAATCAAACTTTTTGCCCACAATGCAAAACGATATGTTTGGTGTAAAAGCAACACAGCTCATCACCCTCAACACACCATCCCCACTGTCAAACATGGTGGTGGCAGCATCATGGTTTGGGCCTGCTTTTCTTCAGCAGGGACAGGAAAGATGGTTAAAATTGAGGGGAAGATGGATGCAGCCAAATACAGGACCATTCTGGATGAAAACCTGTTGGAGTCTGCAAAAGACCTGAAACTGGGACGGAGATTTATCTTCCAACAAGACAATGGTCCCAAACATACAGCAAAATCTACAAAGGAATGGTTCACAAATAAACGTATCCAGGTGTTAGAATGGCCAAGTCAAAGTCCAGACCTGAATCCAATCGAGAATCTGTGGAAATAGCTGAAAACTGCTGTTCACAAACGCTCTCCATCCAACCTCACTGAGCTCGAGCTGTTTTGCAAGGAAGAATGGGCAAGAATTTCAGTCTCTCTATGTGCAAAACTGATAGAGACATACCCCAAGCGACTTGCAGCTGTAATCGCAGCAAAAGGTGGCTCTACAAGGTATTAACGCAAGGGGGCCGAATAATTTAGCATGCCCCACTTTTCATTTTTTTATTAGTTAAGAAAGTTTCAAAAATCCAATAGATTTCATTCCACTTCACAATTGTGTCCCACTTGTTGGTGATTCTTCACAAAAAAAAAAAAAATTATATCTTTGAAGCCTGAAATGTGGCAAAAGGTTGAAAAGTTCAAGGGGGCCGAATACTTTCGCAAGGTACTGTGTATATAAAGTGTCCTTATAGGCTTACCTGTAGGTAGAGATCACAAAGCAGGCTTTACTACTGTTTTCATTTAATTTTTTCATTGCCAGACTGTGTCGCAGCTGTGAGTGCTTGGCTCATGGTTGCAGTGTGGGCCCATTGATTTAATTGGGTGAGTTTGACAGGCGGTGACTGGGTTAAAAATGTCATGGCTGCAAAGTAAAATGTGTTCAGCCCAGTCAGACTGTAATGTTAGAATTCGGCTGGGTGGAAATGCTCTCACTCAGCTACTTGTTTTTAACGGAGGTCCTTGTTTAGGTATTTCCTGTCATTGGGTGCCAATGGTGGGGACCAAAAGCCCAGGTATGGTCCACCATTGTCACTATGATGAGTAGCCAATGCTGTTGCAAGTGCGTGTAGACAGACAATGATTGAACGAGGGCTGGAGTAGACGAGTAGCACTGGTAGGTACAAAAAGCTGAATTTTATGAAATAAAAAGAAAACTGCAGTGAAGTGCTTTAGCAAACTAAAATGCATCCGGTTAGACTTTACAGCTACTTTAAAGTGAATTTTTGTTCTTTGAAATAAAAAGATCACAGAATACGCTTTTTTAGCATCTCGATTCTTAATCAGTAAAATTAGAGAATCGGTCAAGAGCCTATATACTTTTGCAAGTCTCTGTAGTTTCTCTATAAAAGTCATATGTTCTGTACTGTCTCGTTCTGTATTGCTGCTTGGATCAAGTGAGCATTACAAGTGCTTGGTGAAGCAATCTGTGATACTGTGTGATGCCTCTTCCCTGCCGGTGATAGGAAAGCTGCAGCTTTACTTCCATAGCACAGGCCCCAGCTCCCACTCTCTCTGCTGTGAATCCACTGACATTTATTGTTAGCTGATGTACAGTGTGTCTGAGCCTGCACTCCCCCTCATTTATCCTGTCTTTAGGATCATGTTTTGCACATCTATATGCTGGAATTGATGTGAAACATAGAGCGCTTGGCCCGGGAATACAGCAGTCTGCTTTTATCTTCTGCCTGGCTCTGCGTTTATTGTACTCACCTGGCAGCAGACTCCTCTTTTCTTCTGTTTTCCATTTTATTTATCACAAGGGCTTTGCAGGCGGATACACAAAAATGTAAGCAGCTTTAGTTTGAAATAAAGATTTAGTTTGCTTACAGGAAATGTTTAAATGGGAAGACATGCTAAGGACTATTAATGCAATGCGTAAATCGATCATGCAGCATAACTCCAGCGCAGACTGACAGAACACCTTTCAAAAAATGGTCATGTTATTTTCCCTTTGCCCATAAGACTGCATGCTGCTTCTGTTTTATAAATCTGTTTTCCAGTTCTCAGCACTAAGATGAAACAAAATGGAAAAAGTTAGGGCTAACTGGCTGAAAGGATAAATATACATTCATATATAGCACATCTATGCTTTCTGCCTAAGCCCCCGATTAAAAATATGTTCTCTACAACAGCAGTCATCAACCCTGTCCTCGGGGCCCACTAACGGGCCAAGTTTTATGTATTACCTTGGGGAGATGCAGACTAAAATAATGAAATCACTGAGCAGCAAATTATATCACCTGTGATGCATTTCAGTTATCTTGCAAACCTGGCCTGTTAGTGGGCCCTGAGGACAGGGTTGCTGACCGCTGCTCTACGCCACAATGAAGAAATGGGACCACACTCCAATGACATAATTAAAGCTTGGCAGCTTTATTGATGAACAGTAGTCACTGCATTCATCCAACCCTCTAATGCATTTCACCCATCCAAGCTTAATCGTAGAGATGGGGCTGACATCTCTGTTATCTATGATTAAGCCCTGATTTGTGAAACAAGTTAGATGGGCAGACCTAAGGTGGAAGTGTGCAGAATTTACTGTCCATCAATAATGCTGTCTACCTTTGAAAATGTCATTCTAGTGTAGCTCTTTTCCTCTTTGTGGCATGTTTTGTGTGGAGCTTGGCCAGGCTCCATGGGCTTTGGCACCTGCCTAACTGCAGAGCAGGAGAACAATTGGGCAGCTTGATGTGGAGAGGCTTTTGATTTTCTTATAACATGTTCTCCACCACAGATGCATACTTATGTAGCGGCCATAACCCTTTGTAGGGTGACCTTGACTTATTGGGCTTACCGGTTACCTCCGCTTGGCTTGTTCTTCCGTGTCTAGGGGTTCCCAGGATTGATACCCAACAACTTGGACACTAACACCAATAAAGTCCCTTTGAAAGGTTTTATTTTTCAGGGGTAACATCCAAATAACACAGTCTCGTATAGGAACGGAGAGCAAGGGTGAAGAACTCAGGCACCTTGAACTGCAGACATGACAAAGTCTCTAATACCACCCAGAGAGTAGCCACTCGCAGCTGGGTACCTCACAGCTGAACAGATCTCTAGCCAGAGACCACGGCAATCAGTACATTGATCCGGAACTTGTCAAAACCTCTGAACACGTGCAAGCTATAACTGGAAATGGACAGGAATCTTTTTCTTCAGTACCTGGAACATTCTCTGTCTCCTTGACAGTGCTGGAAAAAGTGTGGAAATAGATGTCCTTCCCAACTCAGTAACCAGGCACTTCTTAGGATGCCACTTGTCGGCCCTCCTCCAAAGAGTCCTCCCCCGGTCACTTTCACAAGCAGTGGGGCCTCTCCAAGCCGAGAGCACCCCCGGACACCTTGAATCCTCCCTCAGTTACTGCACCTCGGACCAGCCGGTTCCGAGACTCGGGAACAGACGGATCCTTACCCCAGACCAGGCGGGTCTATTGGGGGTAACCAACAGAAGCATGTTGCGGGATGTTAAACACCTCATGACTGGGACCCCTCGTGGGGCTACCCCGGTCCTGGAACTAGAACAGATCACATGGGCTTCACAAACTCTCTCTCGAACATGTGACCTCCACATCTTAAGTACCCCTTCCCAGACTCCTCAGGGAGGCCCGGCACACCCACTGATTGGTTTCCGAGAAGGCTAAATTTACACATGAGTGACATTTTTTCCAAAATGTCATCCGCTATACTTACCTGAATCCAAAAGCCACATGTGAATCCTTTAGTTTTACTGTCTGCTTGCCCAGTCAATCCCGATTGACATCTCTGGGGCAATCTGCTGAGTTTCTCTTGCATACTAGCTTCATAATAGTCTATGGGGAACAACTGCAAAGGCCCAGCCTTCAGAAAATATTGTGAGCTCATTATATGAAGGTTGCAGTCATTGGATTCTGATAAAGTGGGGGAGGGTGGGCTATTGTAATCGGAGGAGGGCTTGGTATCTGCCTCTAGCTGTATAACAGGACTTTACATGGAAGAGAAATTTGCAGCACAAGGAGCCAGTCAGTTGTGTTGCAGTGAAACGAGCAGGCAAACAGGATGTGAGAGTGAAATGACAGAATAATGAGCTAATCAGTATGCTTCTTGTCCATTTCTGTTCTATCCCAGGCCGGGGGGGGGGGGGGGAGAAACGAGACCTATACATGTAAATTAACTGCAGCAGAGAAAAATAATTTCCTCTGACCTTTCCAACAGGGCTGTGCTGTGGTAGGGGGCTGTATAAATCTCAGGACTGGATGGACAGGAATACAAATACTTGGCAGGGAAAACAGCTCCTTAATATGTATTTTTTCTGCATATTTAGCCGTTTGCCTAGTGTCCAGCTTTCATGGAGGTTGAAAGCAATTTACCACACCTAGATGGTATCATTTCTCAATGTTCCTCCATTTTAAGTAGTGTAGTACAACCTCAGTTCTAAAAAAAAAAATTTGGGGTTGCTGTGTAAAATCTACATAGAACAGAATTCAATGATTCGAAAATCACATAAACCTATATTTTATTCACAATAGAAAACATGCCAAATGTTTAAACTGAGAAAATGTGCCATTTTAAGGGAACAAAAAAAAGTAATTTTGAAATTAATGGCAGCAACACATCCCAAAAAAGTTGGGACAGAGCCACGTTTACCACAGTGTAGCATCCCCTCTTTATTTAACAACACTTTGTAAATGTATAGGAACTGAGGAGACCAGTTGCTGGAGTTTTGGGAGAGGATTGTTGTCCCATTCTTGCCTGTTATAGGATTCTAACTGCTATTTGCCATTTTTTTTTATTTCCAAATATGCCAAATATTTTCAGTTGGTGAAAGTTCTAGACTGCAGGCAGGCCAGTGAAGTGCTCGGACTTTTATACTATGAAGCCATGCTGTTGTCATTCATAAAGTATGCAGCTTAGCATTGTTCTGCTATTAAATATGCTAGACTTTCCCTAAAAATTATATTGTCTGCATGGGAGCATATGCTACTCTAAAACCTGGATATCTTTTTCAGCATTGATGGTGCCTTTCCAGATGTGCAAGCTGCCCATTCCAGATGTATTAATGCACCTCCATACCATCAGAGATGTAGGCTTTTGAACTTAGCGCTAACAAGCTGGAAGGTCTCTCTCTTCTTTAGCCTGGAGGATATTTGTGAAACGAATGTCAAATTTCAATTTGTTTTTACCACAAAATTGGTTTCCACTTTGCAACAGACCAATTTAAAAGAGCTTTGGAGAAGGGGGGCGGAGCCGGCAGCCGGAGCGCATGGTGGTGTGAGGAGAGAGCTCCGTATCAGCGGATCACATTAAGCGGCTCACAGCGACCTATTCGGCCCACATTCGGTATCCTCCGGCAGGGGAATACCTCAGGCACACGCCGAGCATCATGTCCAAGAGAAAGGAGAGAGAGGGGCCACGCCGGCTGACTGATTTCTTCCCGCCGGCGGCGAACAAAGAGGCCCAAGATGGCGCCCGTGAAGCAAACAATGCGGCGGCCTCCTCGGGACGCGCTGCCCATACTGACCGTCCGGACCTGGGTGAGTCTCATCCCTCACATTCGCCACTGCCCTCCTCACCATTCACAAGCCCAGCTAAACAGAAAAGGAAGCTAGGAGAGAAGGGGGACACCCAGGGGGTCACTGAAGCTGAAGGGGAAGAGATGGATGAATCATCCCTGGCTACACAGCAGCTAGATGCCTTCCCCACATCAGGGTAGCCCATCCTGGACACCACTATGAAAGAGATGTTGCAGATGCTGAGAGGGGCCTTACAACAGGACATGGCTTCGTTTGTACGCTCCACTAACACAGAAATATCAGCAGTTAACCACTACAATACAGGGCACTTTCGCCCCCTTCCTTCCCAGCCCAATTTTCAGCTTTCAGCGCTCTAGCGCTTTCAGTGACAATTGCGCGGTCATGCTACACTGTACCCAAATGAAATTTTTATCATTTTGTTCGCACAAATAGAGCTTTATTTTGGTGGTATTTATTCACGACTCCGTTTTTTATTTTTTGCGATATAAGCGCAAAAAAGCGGAAATTTGGAAAAAAAAAACAATATTTTCTTTTTTCTACTTCAATAAAAATCCAATAAAAATTTTGTCATAAATTTAAGCCAAAATGTATTCTGCTACATGTTTTTGGTAAAAAAAAATCCGTTAAGTGTATAATAATTGGTTTGTGTGATCACGGACATATGTACGCAAATGATCATGTACATATGTGTGCAGGTGATCACGTACATATGTGTGCAGATAATCATTGGGACATGTGATTTTAGTGGGACATATGTGGGGGACATGTTTTTATTATTAGGGACATGTGTTTTTATTATTTGGGGACATGTATGTTTTGGGGACATGTGTGGGGACATTGTGTTTATACTGTGTGATGTGTTTACTGTGTGGTGTGTTTACTGTGTACACTAGACTGGTGATCAGTGAGTAAAAAGCTGTAAAAAGCAGCTCATACTCACTGATCAGCAGCCGGCTGCAGCGATCTGCTCTCCTCTCCACAGCGATGACTTCTGTGTGAGGAGAGGAGGAGCCGATTGCCTAGCAACCGGCTGTTTGTTTACATCACATGACGGCCGTGATTGGACACGGCCGTCATGTGATCAGGAGGGCCAATCACAGAGCCCTCCTGCCGATCTGAGATGCGCCGTGTCCGGGTGACACGGGCGCATCGGGATCGCGCCGCTGCGCGGGCGCGCGCGCGCGATCCCGCTACTCCTGAATGACGTTCCTGAACGTCATATCAGGAGTAGGCGGCTCCCACCCGGCCGTATATGTGCATTGGCCGGGTGGGAAGTGGTTAAAGAAAGAGTAGCTTATGTGGAAAACAAGATGGAGGAATTCACATTAGCTCACAATGAACTGGTTGATGCTCACTTTGATGTTGAGAGTGAAATTACAACTATGGGTCTCAAAATGGCGGACATTGAGGACAGGGCACGCAGAAATAACGTGAAATTCAGAGGAGTCCCTGAGACTGTGAAACCCGCTGATCTTACTGCCTATCTTCAAAAGCTTATGATTACTGCTATACCAGAATTAGCGCCGGCTGATCTTATTATTGATCGAGCGCACAGGCTGCCCAAGCCTTCTTTTCTATCTGAGCAGGTCCCCAGAGATGTGATTGCACGTATTCATTTCTTCCATGTAAAAGATCAGTTAATGCGGTTTGCTAGACAGCACCCGTCTCTCCCGGACCCCTTTACAGGGATCGCTCTATACGCAGATCTGTCACAAGCTACGCTCGCGGCTAGGCACAACCTAGTCCCCATCACCAAGATTTTGCGTAATCATAAAATTTTGTACAAATGGGGCTTTCCAGCTAAACTGGTTTTGGAAATGCATAATGAAACACATGTGATTGCTTCCGTAGAGAAAGGTATGGAGCTCCTCAGAAAATGGCGCCTACTCCCTACCAATGGAGAAACAGCAGACCCGGACCCCCTTCATGACAGAAGGAGTTATCATCGACTCAACAGAAGAAACAGATAAGTACCAGCCTGATACCATTGTGGTTTACTATTGAGTCTCTGGACTACACAATTCTATTACCCCTCACTCTGGCCATCGCCCATGTGCCTTATTTGAAGCAGCTAACTACTCGGGCATAGGTTCAAGTAAGCACCCGCTGAACGGCCACTGTTATACGTTTCTTTCCCCCAGGAAGTCTTGCAGGATGAATCCTGCACACTGTTCATTGGATTTTCCTATGACTATTCTCCCCAAGTTCACTGTTGGCCGTTGGAGGCCTAATCCCCAGTTTCTGACTTCCCAACCACGTCTATCGGTGTCATTGACACGTAACACCCTCTTGAGCGTTACGATCACTTCTTGGGCTCTACTTCTACAATTTACAATTGGATGGCAACGAACGGCTGTACTGTTCCAGAATGAACATTAAAGTTATGTCTCACAATGTGAGAGGCCTTAATAGCCCCTACAAGCGTAGATCACTTTGGAAGTCTGCTATAGATATGCACTGTGACATCCTGTGTATACAAGAAACTCACTTCCCCAGTGCTAATCCACCTAGATGCACACATGGGAAATTCCCCCATATATTTACTGCCAACGATTTGAAGAAAAAGAATGGGGTATTAATAGCTGTGAAAGACACTGTCACATTTTCTTTGTTGCAAGATTACATTGACCCTCATGGTCGGTATATTATTCTGATTGCTGAAATTAATCACTCTATATATACGTTAGTGAATTTATATGCCCCAAATGTTAGACCTGCACGATTTGTCCGCAAAGTTGTACACAAAGCGAAATCTATGCAAAAGGGTAGTCTAATTTTGTGTGGTGATTTTAATATAGTACTGAATGCTGATCTTGATTCCTCCTCTGTAGCCCTCAGGCAGCGCCCCTGCCTAGACAGCTTCTGCCATGAAGAAAGGCTTTTTGATCCTTGGCGCTGCACCAGGGCTACGGAGCGGGACTATACGTATTTCTCTGCAATGCATAACAGCTACTCGAGGATTGATTATTTCCTCACAGATTTGCATATGCTACAAAATGTGATTAAAACAGAGGTCCATAGCATCACTTGGTCAGATCACGCACCTATAACGCTGGAAATTGTAGACTTTAACAAAGCTAATAGTAGGCCACTTTGGCGCAACAATACCTTCCTCCTCTCTCGCCCCACCATTAGGGATGAACTGGAAGCGAAGGTCAAGGAATTTTTCCGATTAAATGACAATGGGGAGTCCTCCCCTGCAATGGTATGGTGCGCTCACAAGGCCTTCACTCGAGGTGTCCTCATACAAATAGCTTCGAGGGAACGCAAAAATAAAACCCGCCGCATAACGCAGCTCCAAAATAAAATTATTGAATTGGAGAGCCTGCATAAAAATCCGACCCTCGCTTCTCCCACCATACTCCAACAGCTCACTCAATGTCGGGAAGATCTACGTCAGGAGCTCAAAACTGACCATGACCTGTACTTCAAAAGACTGAAACTAACATACTACTCCCAAAGCAATAAGGCTAGTAAGCTCCTAGCCTCCCAACTTAAAAAAAGACAGACTAAAGCTAACCTACCTTTCATCAAGCACCATCATTCACATCAGATTTTTCGTAATCCTAAAGACATAGCGAATACCTTTAAAGATTACTACCACTCCTTGTATAATCTTAACCAGGACCATGACACTCACCAACCCTCTGACACGGAAATTGATTGTTTCCTTGGCACTTTGAAACTACCTAAAATAGATATCCCTACACTGAATGCTTTAAACTCCCCCATCACTTGTGAGGAAGTGACCGCAGTGATTAAGTCGTTGCCCATGCATAAGTCCCCAGGGGCGGATGGCTTCTCAGCTGAATACTATAAAGCACTTACGACTATCCTGACACCTAAACTTGCGACTGTCTTCAATTCTGCTGTATCCACAGGCTCCTTTCCCAAAGAAATGCTACAAGCTATCATAGTCACGATCCCTAAACCAGGAAAAGACAACTCCCTCCCCCAGAACTTTAGGCCGATCTCACTCTTGAACTCCGATTTAAAAATATATGCTAAGGTACTAGCAAATAGATTGATGAATGTTACCCCTACCCTGCTAGGTTTAGATCAAGTAGGCTTTGTTAAGGGTAGGCAAGCACCCGATGGAACAAGACGCATGATCAATCTCCTACGTTATTCTGAAATTAACAAACTTCCTAGCGTATTTTTAGCCTTAGATGCAGAAAAGGCCTTTGATAGGGTACACTGGCCATACCTATCTAAGACCCTTCAAAAATTCGGACTGTCGGGCCAAATTCATACAGCTATCATGTCCTTGTACTCTCACCCGTCAGCAAGTGTCTATAATTCAGGCCTTCTCTCCGACCCCTTTAATCTAACTAATGGCACAAGACAAGGGTGCCCTCTGTCTCCCATAATTTTCTCACTTGTAATAGAACCATTAGCAGAAAGTATCAGGGAAGCGACAGATGTGAAAGGTATTCAGATAGGTGCAGAAACCCATAAAATAGGTCTATTTGCTGATGACGTCATTCTCACAGTTACTGACCCTGTCACATCCCTTGCTAAAATTCAAGAGCTGATTAGTAGCTTTGGGAGGGTATCCTTTTATAAGGTTAATACTAATAAATGCTATGCCCTGGAGTTGCACTTATCCTCAAGTACCCTGAGCACACTAAAAAATGTCTTCCAGTGTAACTGGAATCCTCCCTCGATCACATACTTAGGAGTACAACTTTCCCCCTCCGCTTCTGACACATACTTGCACAACTACCCTCCCTTGTTAGACAAACTGGTCGAAGAAATGAATCAAATAGCTAAACTACATCTCTCCTGGGTGGGAAGAATAGCGGCTTATCAAATGCAAGTACTGCCTAAACTACTGTACCATTTCAGGACGTTACCAATCCCTATACCCTGCAAGTTCTTTGCTCAACTATCCACACATCTAAATAAATTTATATGGGCAGGTAAAAAACCTAGACTAGCCTTAGCGAAACTCTATAAGCCAAAGCACCTTGGTGGAATGGGTCTCCCTAACGCCCAGGTTTACTATCATGCAGCCATATTGGACCAAATGAAGTACTGGTTCTCCTGTCAATCCGATAATAAATGGTCAAACATAGAACGTACTGTCACCCCTGGGCATGACCTCCCTGCTCTAGCTATGGCGGCTAGCATTCACCACAAACCAATTGTCCCCAACTACCCTACTATACAAGCCTCGATTAAGGCATGGTCGGGCCTGACTCAAAGTAAAATTACTGATGTACCGCTAAGCAGACTACAAATTCCATTAGCAACCTACCAATACCTAATACCCAACTTCTCCACACAGAAATGGAAGCAATCAGGCAATCATTTCTTTGCGCCCCTTGACGAACAAAAAGACTTAGCTGACCGTTATAGGCTACACCAAATTCAGCACCTCAATGTGACCAACACTCCTAATCCGGTAGAAATCCCACAAGTACTATGGAATTTCCTTCTAAACAAAAGCTCTAAAGGTAGAAAGGGGGTCTCACTTTTCTATAGACTAGCAAACCCTCTGTATCTAAACTCTAAACTGCCCTGCATGTTACACTGGGAAAGAGAAATGAGGAAGGAATACTCTCTATCGCAGTGGCATATGGCGCTAAAATATAGTGGGAAATCCTCTGCTTGTATAGATCACTGGGACAATGCCCAGAAGATATTACACCGATGGTACCTAACTCCGCTACGCATCCACAAAATGCATACAGATACAACCCCTCTGTGCTGGAGAAATTGCCAGCACATGGGGAATCTTCTTCATATATTGTGGAGTTGTGAAATTATCACCCCATATTGGAAGAAAGTGGAGTCCCTGATCAGAGACATCACAAAGTCTAAGTGTAAACTAGAACCAGGTTTGGCTCTTCTTAGCCTCTCAATAGAACAATTTCCTCCAGTAATGCGAAAAATTGTGATTAATATCCTCTTTGCTGCCAGAATTTCGCTGACAAGACACTGGAAGACCCCCACACCCCCTTCTCTAGAGGAGGTTATTACCAGAGTAAACAATATATACCTTATGGAAAAGATGTTAGCTTACAAAGAAGGGGCAATCCCAGGTTTCCATAAATGCTGGGGGACCTGGGATTCCTCCAAACATGCCTCTCCACATTTGTGATCTAATTCATGGATTTTCATGTTGAATTACACCTTGACATTAAGTTGCCTGAACCCAAAATGCGTTTCATACAACTGCAGTGTAAGCAGAGGTAATCTCATTCATTTTGAACCAGGAGTAGTGCCCAAGGAGGACTATATATCTTTGTTTGTGTTGAAGTTTCTTGGTTACTGTTTTCCCTATGCTGTATGGACAAGTTTTGCCGTCTTTTATATTAAAACAAATGAGCTGCGTACTTACCTGTACCATCGCTCTTGACCCTCGGTAAGGTCAAAGGATACTGACACTCAGGTAATCCTACTCCAGCGCTCAGCCTGCTCACAGTGTGTACCCGTCTGGGGTGACAGGCTAGGCCTACTAGTAGGCCATTTGTGGTTATCAATTTATCATAGCTCTAACAGGATACTACTGTTTATATCTTCTTTTCTATGTGAGTATGTGGAACACTGCCTTCAATATGTTTGACAACGCTACATATTTCTTTGTCAAATGATGTATACTTGTTTCATTCAAAATCTAATAAAAATCTTTGGTTAAAAAAAAAAAAAAAGAGCTTTGGACCAGAGAAGATGGCACAATTTCTAGATCATGTTCAGATATGGCTTGGTCTATGTATTTTTCGATGGCATGGCAAACTGTGTTCATAGACAGATTTTTAAAGTATTCCTGAGCCAAGGAAGTGATGTTCATCACAGAATTATGCCAGTTTTTAATGCAGTGCTGTCTAAGGGCCCAAAGATCATGGGTACCCAATATTGTATTTCAGCCTGTCCCTTGCACACAGAGATTTCTCCAGATTCTCTGAATCTTTTGTGTTCTGTAGATGATGATATATTTAAGTCTTTTCAATTTTACGTTGAGTAACGTTATTCTGAAATTGTTAGACAATTGTTAGATGCAGCTTTTCACAGATTGGTGAACTTCTGCCCATGTTTACTTCTGAGACGCTCTGACTTTCTAAGATGCGCTTTTTATACCCAATCATGTTACTGACCTGTTGCCAACTAACCTAATTAGTTGCAAAATGCTCCTCCAGCTCTTCCTTGTTAGTATCACTTACTTTGACAGCTTTTTGTTGCCCTGTCACAACTTTTTTGAGACGCGTTGCTGCCATCAATTTCAAAACTTCCATACTTTTGTCTTAAAATGGTAAATTTTCTCAGTTTAAACATGTAATATGTTTTCTATTGTGAACAAAACATGCATTTTTGGGATTTGCAAATTATTATTATTATTATTCAGGATTTATATAGCGCCAACAGTTTGCGCAGCGCTTTACAATATGAGGGCAGACAGTACACTTACAATACAAATCAATACAGGAGGGATCAGAGGGCCCTGCTCATTAGAGCTTACAATCTAGAAGGGAGGGTCAAGTTGAAACAAAAGCTAATAACTGTGGGGGGATGAAAATGATTGCATTTGGTGTTCATGTATATTTTACTCCGCATCCCAACTTTTTTGGAATTGGAGTTGTATACCAGGAAATGTGACTGTTCAAAAACTGCAAGATTTATTCCAGAATGCAGTGTCCCAATATTGAAAAGCAGGGGTAAATTTAAAGTAGAAATGTTACTGTTTGCTTCCTTCATTTCAGTTGTGTAGTTACATCCTTTTCAGTATTAGTTGTGGTAACAAAATTGGTGCCTCTGGAAAATTCCTGTAAGTCATCATGAAGAGTGGTTAAAGTGTATGTGTGGCAAAGACTTTTCTTCTTTTTCGTTTTGGTTAGAGTAGTGAAGGGTTTAAATTGCGGTTTATTTTTTGCCATCAGTGTCGTTCTAGGGAGATTTTCTGACTTTCTGCCCCATAGTTGAAGAAGGAACCCACAGTAAAGCTCTACAAAGTGAGGGAAATTCCTCTCTTAGTTGTCACTGGACTAGTTGCCATCTTTGGAAGATTTCCTCACCCCTTGTTTTGGTGATAACTGTAAGGTTTTGGATTTCCCTTCACTTTTGATTTTGTGACAATGGTCACCAGGAGAACTAATAAGCATAAATCTTCGCTGCTGATATACTTTAAAGGACTTGTGCGGGATTAAAAAAACAAACAGCTGTTTTCACCTTTGGGGCTGCAGCTGTCACCTGCTTGGCTCTAAGGTGGAGTATTGAGTGGTCACATGACTTCTGACTGCTCAGTTCTTGTTTTTCAATGAACATAGTGACTGGCTCTCTGTTTTGCCCCTCCAGTGCTCACTGGAGTGCCAGGCTGGAGGGAGTCGAGGCTGGCTCAGGCTCTCAGTGGCATGCTGGGCCAGCTCTGTGATATCAGCTGACAGCAGGCTTTAGCCCACTGTCAACTGGATCTGGGTCACAGGAGTGCTCTCCTGTGACCCAGAAGAGAAGTATGGCCAAAGGAGCTTTGGCCATACTTCTCTTTTTAAATTGATTATTTTGCCATTTAAACAAAAACAAAAAAATGCGCCTTGCAAAGAAAATAATTAATACCAGAAGAGATTAAAACATTGGGAACACAATGGGTGTGTAGAATGCCTGGTCCCTCTCTAGTCTCTTTGGTTGCCTCTGTCCCTACAGTGTCCTGAGTGTTGGCAGATAAATCCAGAGAGGGCAGAGGGGAACCAGTCATCCACATGCCTGACATACCTTCAGAAGCTGAAGATTGTCAGCCACTGTTCTCTGCACGAGAGCAGATAGCAAGATAGGTAATTATTTATTCTTTTATGTAAAAGAACATGTTTTTCCAAATGTATAATCTAGTGGCAGAGTCCTTGTCACCACAGGGTACCTTTTAGACATGAAGTCACGTAAAAAAAAGCATTTATATATCGATCTTTCCGGTTGCCAATGTATTTAAAAGTTGTTATGTCTCTGCTCCTTAGCCATTTCAAGTATTCGACCATTAGATTAGTCAGATTCTTCCTCCCCCTGCTGACTGCTGGAATTCATATGCTGAAAAGTATTCTACACATCCAGGAGTTGGATAGGAGAGGTGGTGAAATTTCAGAACACTGACTGCCAGAAAGACAGAAAGATAGGTGTAGAAAGCTTGCTGTATGTTTGGTGTGGTCTGTAGAAATCTTTCATAACATAGCAATGTAATGAGTGGCAGTGCTTGGTGGGGGGGTGATCAACGGTAGTGCTTGGTGGGGGGGTGATCAACGGTAGTGCTGGGGGGTTGATGGGGTTAGTGGTTGTGGTGGGGGATAATAGAATCAGTGACAGTACTGGGGAGGGGGATGGGATAAGTGGCAGTGCTGGGGGTTTGATGGGATCAGCGGCACTGTTGAGGGTTGATGGGAACAGTGGTGGTGCTGGGGGAAGGGATGAGTGGCAGTGCTGAGGGGGGGTTGGATGAATGGCAGTGCTGGCGGGGGGAAGGGATCAGTGGCAGTGCTGGGGGGATGGGATGTGTTACAGTGTTGGTGACAGGATGTGATCAATGCAGTGCTGGGGGTTGATGGGAACAGTGGCAGTGCTGGGAGGGAGGTGTGATCAGTGGCAGTGCTGGTGGGATGGGATGCATTGCAGTGTTGGTGACAGGATGTGATGAGTGGCACTGCGGGGGCATGGGATCAGTGGCACTGCTGGGGGCATGGGAAGAGTGGCATAAGTGGTGGGGAGGTTGGACAAAGCTGGGTGGGGATAGATAGGATCAGCGGCACTCACTTGCTCTCAGTGTGGATTCAGAATTCCATGCTTGCTGTATCTCTAGCTCCAGGCCTTATGTGTCTCCTGTGTGACCTCCTCCAGCTCCTTCTCCCTTACTCTACTGGGTCAGCTGGTTCTTCCAGTTTCCGCCTCCCCGACACAATGCCCCCGTTTGCCTGCTGCTGCAAATTCAATGGACCGTGAGGTTACTTGGAACCAAGAAGCCAGAGTCGGGGGGTGGAGGGCGGTTCTAGTAACCAATAGCTGCCGGAAACACCTAACACCAGGCTGGATGAGAGGGTGGGCAGGATGGCATTTAGAGCAACCGATGCCTTGCATTTCCCTCCATCTATATGCCGCCCTTCTCATCCAGGTGTGAACAAATATGACAGGGGAGCCACACGGGCCCCCACGAAGCATGGGGCCAAGTCAAGATTGCAACCCCTATAGTTATGTCCCTGCAATAAGGTGTGTCGCAGAATGTGTCATTCATTATGGAAGGCACTGCATACACTAAGGCATCGCAGCTCTGATGCGCATGTTATGATGCATTAGAAAATTGTGTTTTACATAATCTTTGTATCAATAAAAATTGTATATTTTATACTTTAAATCCTGAGTATATTCTGTTTAAGTTGATACCGATATAGTCCTCCTTATTGTTTCTTCTTCCTGGGTGATCGGGTCGGGACCGATCTCCCAGTTCCCCCTTTTTTTTTTCCCCCTCTGATGCACGTGTTGCAGTACATCACAAAGCATGGTAACATACTACCTTGTATTGTGGTGCAATGCATCTGAAAATTGTTGTCAATTTTTTTGTCCATGCTCCTTCTTTACCAATCTATTGAAAATTATTGGGCTGTCCTAATGCAACATACATTAACGCATGCCGCATTACATGTTAATGCTTACAAAGGTACAAATCTAGTCTTGGTTTGTGTTGACAGTATAGTGGGGGGCCATTGTAGAAAGACCAGAAGTGTGGAGGCAGTAAGGTTATGTGATACCAGAGCCATAGCTGTTCAGATTTGTAACAAATCTCATTCAGGGAAGTGCATCATACTAGCATGTGTAGGTAATTACAGTGGGGGAAATAAGTGATCCCCTAAAGATTTTGTATATTTCCCCACTTACAAAGTAATGAAGGCTCTATAATTTGTATTATAAGTGTATTTCAAATGATAGCGACAGAATATCAACTAAAAATCCAGAAAAAAACACAAAACAAATGCTATAAATGATGTTGCAGTTCAGTGAGTAAAACAAAAATGTGATCCCTAAGCAAAACATGACTTAGTACTTGGTGGAGAAGCCCTTGTTGGCCAGTGTTCTGGCAGAGGGAAGAAGGTTCTCATCCAAGATTTTACAATACATGTCCCCATCCATTGGCCATTCAATGCAGCAAAGTTGGCTTTTACCTTTAGCAGGGAAACAGCCACAACGCATGATGTTTCCACCTCGGTGCTTGACTGTAGGGATGGTGTTCTTAGGGTCATAGTAAGCATTTTTCTTCCTCCAAACATGACAAGTCGAGTTAATGCCAAAGAGATTAATTTTCATCTAATCTGACCACAGCACTTTCTCCCAATCCTTCTCTGAACCATTCAGATGTTCATTGGCATGGTTCATTGACCTTCTTGAGGAGGGGGACTCGCCTTGTTTGGAGGAAGAAAAATGCTGACTATGACCCTAAGAACACCATCCCTACAGTCAAGCACGGAGGTGGAAACATTATGCTATGGGGCTGTTTCTCTGCTAAAGGTACAGACCAACTTTGCCGCATTGAGTGGCAAATGGACGGGGCCATGTATTGTAAACTCTTGGATGAGAACCTTCTTGCCTCAGCCAAGATGGGTCTTTCAGTATGACAATGACTCAAAACGTACCTTCAAGGCAACAGAGGAGTGGCTCAAAAATAAGCGCATTAAGGTCATAGAGTGGCCTAGCCAGTCTCCAGTCTCCAGAACTTATCCTATAGAAAATGTATGGAGGCAGCTGAAACTCCGAGTTACCAAGCGACAGCCAAGAAACCTTAAGGATTTAGAGATGGTTTGTAAAGAAGAGTGGACCGAAATCCTTCCTGAGATGTGTGCAAACCTGGTCACCAACTACAAGAAACATCTTACCTCTGTGCTTGCCAACAAGGGGTTCTCCACCAAGTACTAAGCCATGCTTTGGGTTGGGGATCTAATACTTATTTTACTCACTGAACTGTAACTTAATTTATATTATTTGTATCATGTGTTTTTCTGGATTTTTGGTTGATATTTTTTCTCTATCATATAAAATATACACTCATGGCCGAAATAGTTGGCACGCCAGAATTTTTTTCCAGAAAATCAAGTATTTCTCACAGAAAAGTATTGCAGAAAACACATGTTTTGCTATACACGTTTATTCCCTTTGTGTGTATTGGAACGAAACAAAAAAAGGGAGGAGAAAAAACAAATTGGACATAGTGTCACACAAAATTCCAAAAATGGTCTGGTCAAAATTCTTGGCACCCTTTCAAAATTGTGGATAAATAGGATTGTTTCAAGCATGTGATGCTCCTTTAACCACTTAATAACCGCCCTATAGCCGAATGACGGCTTTAGGGCGGTTTCTTAACTGTGGGAGGCCGTCATATGACGTCCTCCCAGAATTCCGCTCTCGCGCGCCCCCTGGGGCGCGCACTCGAGAGCATCCGTGACCGCCGGGTCCACAGGACCCGGCGCATCACGGATCACGGTAAACGGCCGCTCGTCGCGGCCGTTTACCACGTGATCGCTCCGTCAAATGACGGAGTGATCACTTGTAAACAAACCGGCGTCATGTTATGACGCCGGTTGCTCCCTCCCCCTCTCTGTACCGATCGGAACAGCGGAGGGGGAGGAGATCGGTGTCAGCAGCAATGTGGGCTGCATCTGCAGTGCCCACATCGCTGCTCACCGAAAATTAACCCCTCAATTCCCTGCAAAAACTCTGCAATACCCTGCCATTAGTCTGCAATAGTCTGCCATAGTCTGCCATAGTCTGCAATAGTCTGCCATAGTCTGCAATAGTCTGCCATAGTCTGCAATAGTCTGCAACGCTCTGCAATAGTCTGCAACGCTCTGCAATAGTCTGCAACGCTCTGCAATACCCTGCAACGCTCTGCAATAGTCTGCAACGCTCTGCAATACCCTGCAACGCTCTGCAATAGTCTGCAACGCTCTGCAATAGTCTGCAACGCTCTGCAATACCCTGCAACGCTCTGCAACACTCTGCAATGCTCTGCAACACCCGCCAATACCCTGCAACACTCTGCAACGCCCGCCAATACCCTGCAACACTCTGCAACGCTCTGCAACACCCGCCAATACCCTGCAACACTCTGCAATGCTCTGCAACACTCTGCAATGCTCTGCAACACCCACCAATACCCTGCAACACTCTGCAATGCTCTGCAACACCCGCCAATACCGTGCAACACTCTGCAATGCTCTGCAACACCCTCCAATATCCTGCCATACTCTGCAACGCCATACTCTGCAACGCCATACTCTGCAACGCCATACTCTGCAACGCCATACTCTGCAACGCCATACTCTGCAACGCCATACTCTGCAACGCCATACTCTGCAACGCCATACTCTGCAATGCCATACTCTGCAACGCCATATTCTGCGATACCCAGCCATACTCTGATATACCCAGCCATAGTCGGTGATACCCTGCAATACCCAGCCATAGACACCCCCCCCCTCCCGCCGCCCTCCGGTGCTTCTACCGACTCGCCAATACTATCAAATCCAGAATCTTTTTTTTTTTTTTTTTTTTTTTTTTTTTTTCAGGCTTCCCAGCTTAGAGGTGAGATGCGGGGTCTTATTGACCCCACATCTCACTGTAAAGAGGACCTGTCATGCCATATTCCTATTACAAGGGATGTTTACATTCCTTGTAATAGGAATAAAAGTGATCAAAACATTTATTTTTGGGGAAAAAAATGTCAAACTAAAATAAATAAAGTAAAATGAACAATACATTTTTTTTTTTTTTTTAAAGCGCCCCTGTCCCCATGTGCTCGCATGCAGAAGCGAACGCATACGTAAGTCCCGCCCACATATGAAAACGGTGTTCAAACCACACATGTGAGGTATCGCTGCGTACGTTGGAGCGAGAGCAATAATTCTAGCCCTAGACCTCCTCTGTAACTCAAAACATATAACCAGTAAAACAAAATTAAATCGTCGCCTATGGGGATTTTTAAGTAGCGACGTTTGGCACCATTCCACGAGCCTGTGCAATTTTGAAGAGTGACATGTTAGGTATCGATTTACTCGGTGTAACTTCATCTTTCACATTATGCAAAAATTGGGCTAACTTTACTGTGTTTTTTTTTTTTTTTAAGCACAAAACATTTTTTTTTCCAAAAAAAAGCATTCGAAAAATTGCTGCGCAAATACCGTGCGAGATAAAAAGTTGCAACGACCACCATTGTATTCTCCAGGGTGTTTGCTAAAAAAACATATATAATGTTTTGGGATTCGATGTAATTTTCTAGCAAATAAATGATGATTTTTACATGTAGGAGAGAAATGTCAGAATTGTCCTGGGTGCTCCAGAACGCCTGATGGTGCTCCCTGCATGTTAGGCCTCTGTATGTGGCCACGCTGTGTAAAAGTCTCACACATGTGGTATCGCCGTACACGGGAGAAATAGCAGAATGTGTTTTGGGGTGTAATTTGTGGTATGCATATGCTGTGTGAGAAATAAACTGATAATATGACAATTTTGTGAAAAAAAAAAAAAAAGTAAAAAAAATCTTGATTTTGCAAAGAATTGTGGGAAAAAATGACAACTTCAAAAAAACTCATCATGCCTCTTACTAAATACCTTGGAATGTCTTCTTTCCAAAAAGGGGTCATTTGGGGGGTATTTGTACTTTTCTGGCATGTTAGGTTCTCAAGAATTGAAATATGCCGTCAGTACTTCAGGTGTGATCAATTTTCAGATATTGGCACCATAGCTTGTGGACTCTATAACTTTCACAAAGACCAAATAATATCCACCAATTTGTACTTATTTTTACCAAAGATATGTAGTGGTATAAATTTTGGCCAAAATTTATGAAGAAAAAATTACTAATCTGCTAAATTTTATAACAGAAATGAAGAAAAATTCATTTTTTTACAGAATTTTCTGTATTTTTTCTTTTATAGCACAAAAAATAAAAAACCCAGCGGTGATTAAATACCACCAAAAGAAAGCTCCATTTGTGTGAAAAAAAGGACAAAAATTTCATATAGGTCCAGTGTTGCATGACTGAGTAATTGTCATTCAAAATGTGAGAGCACCGAAAGCTGAAAATTGGTCTGGTTATTAAGGGTGTTTAAGTGCCCAGTGGTCAAGTGGTTAAACTCACCTGGGGCAAGTAACAGGTATGGGCAATATGAAAATCACACTTGAAAGCAGATGAGAAGTTCACTTAGTCTTTGCATTGTGTGTCTGTGTGTGCCACACTAAGCATAGACAACAGAAAGAGGAGAAGAGAATTATCTGAGGACTTGCAACCTTTCATCAATTTTTCTCTTCCTTACACGCCAAGAGAGATAAGCTACAGTGCCATGGGTTGCAAAGTTCTTGAGAAAGTTGCGCACTGTGGACAAAGGCAAATCTAGATCTCTGGAGATGGACTTGTAACCTTGAGATTGTTGATATTTTTCCATAATTTTGGTTCTCAATGCAGGATAGTCCGTATGGTGGATAAGCAGCCCCAAACAAGTTCCAAAGAAATTCAAGCTGTCCTGCAGGCTCAGGGAGCATCAGTGTCAGCGTGAACTATCTGTCGACATTTAAATTAAATGAAACGCTATGGCAGGAAACCCAGGAGGACCCCACTGCTGACACAGAGACATAAAAAAGCAAGACTACAGTTTGCCAAAATGTAGTAATTGAGTAATCCAAAATCCTTCTGGGAAAACATCTTGTGGACAGATGAGACCAAGATAGAGCTTTTTTGTAAAGCACATAATAAATAAACTTGGAATGTTAAAAAAAATAAAAAAAAATAATAATTTGACCAGCCCATTTTTGGAGTTTTGTATGACATTATGTCCAATTTGCTTTTTTTCCTTCCTTTTTTTATTTTGTTCCAATACACACAAAGGGAATAAACATGTGTATAGCAACATATGTGTTACTGCAATACTTTTCTGTGAGAGATACTTGATTTTATGAAAAAAAATTCTGGGGCGCCAACACTTTCGTCCATGACTGTATCTTTGATAAAAAAATTATAGACCCTTCATTTCTTTGTAAAAGGGCAAACTTGCACAATCTGCAGGTGATCAAATAATTATTTTCCTCACTGTACCAATGCACAGGAGCATCAGTGTTTACACTTGTAGGACCACGTAAAGCCATTCACTTGTATGAATGGCTGTATGCACCACCTTTGGCTCCCTGGGTGCAGAAAAGCGCTGGGAATTTTTGTGCACTTTTGAGCTTTGAAATGTCCCAGTGCATGAGGCTTAAAAGTATATATAACTCCTGACAAAAAAAACCTGACATTTGCTCTAAAACCTTAGAAATAAATTTGGTATTTTAGCATTGACATAAAAACACCTTGTCAAGTGAAGTGCA
This sequence comes from Lithobates pipiens, assembly GCF_037356315.1. NCBI lineage: Eukaryota > Metazoa > Chordata > Amphibia > Anura > Ranidae > Lithobates > Lithobates pipiens. The sequence goes on along the minus strand of NW_027507758.1, from coordinate 531,783,778 downwards.
GCGGGGAGTCTTTATTTTTTCACTAGTCATAGAAATGCGTTTTACCACAAACTGAGAAAAAATGCCAGATTCAGAGAGGAAAAGTGTACAGAAAATGTTATTTTAAAGGAAGACTGCAGAATAATGCCCAACTCCTGCTAAAATCTATTTTTTTTCAGATTTTGGGAAAATGTTCATATTTATGTTCGGGGGAGGGGGTGGCTGTTAGGTAACCTGTAGTTAGGCTTAAAGCATATGTAAATTGTAATAATGAACATCCCCTATTTGATACCTTTTTGTTAAGATTACTATTGAAAGTATTTTGTTATATCTGCAAAGTAACAACCTGTTAACCACTTAAGCCCCGGACCAATTTGCAGCCAAAGGACCAGGCACCTTTTTGCGATTCGGCACTGCGTCGCTTTAACTGACAATTGCGTGGTCGTGCGATGTGGCTCCCAAACAAAATTGGTGTCCTTTTTTTTTCCACAAATAAAGCTTTCTTTTGGTGGTATTTTTGGTGTTTTTTATTTTTTGCGCTATAAACAAAAATAGAGCGACAATTTTGAAAAAAAATGCAATATTTTTTTACTTTTTGTTATAATAAATATCCCTAAAAAATATATAAAAAAACTTTTTTTTTCCTCAGTTTAGGCAGATACGTATTCTTCTACATATTTTGAAGGAGTTAACCACTAGGGGGTGGGGAGGGGTTAAGTGTGTGTGTGTGTGTGTGTGTGTTTTTAACTGTAGGGGGGGGCTTGGCTTGGCGTCTGACGTCACTGATCGTCTTTCCCTATAAGGCTGGGTTCACATTGCAGCGATGTGGGAACGGCGGCGGGTTCCCGCATCGCATACCTCCCGGCGGCAGTTCACACTGCCCTATGCGAACTGCTGGGAGTGTCATTGAAACGTTAATGACACCCCCAGATCAGTTCGCATATCGCAGTGCGATCTGCAAACTCGGACAGGAATCGGATCGCATGGTGTGAACAACCATGCGATCTGATTCTGCTGCGGACCAAAGAAAGGGTCCTGTGCGAGTTTGGGGCGGGTGCGATGCGAATTCAGCCATACTATCTGTATGGCTGAACTCGCATTGCACAGAGATCGGATGTGATTTGCAGTGCGGTGCGAATCACATCCGGTTCTCGTAGCTGCAGCAGTGTGAACCCAGCCTAAGGCCGCGTACACACGCGCGGACTGTTGGCCCAACTTTGTCCGTCCAACAGTTTGAGCGAACAGTCCGCTCAAACTTAGCATGGACGGACATGGCCACACAGGACGGACGAACAGTTTGCTGAAACCGTGCGCGATGACGTGAACGGCACGTACGACGGGACGAAAAATACGACGTCCTATACACTGCAATGCAACCTTCCGACGTGGAAATCCTTTCTGAGCATGCGCGAGACTTAGTTGGCCGAACAAGCCTACACACGAGCGAACAGTCCGCTGAAACCTTGTTTCAGCGGACAGTTTTTCGGAATTTCCGTAAGACCTTGTTCGGCCAACTGTCCGCTGAAACTGTCCGCTGAAGCCCCACACACGAGCGGACTGTCCGCCCAAACACTGTTCAGCGGACAAGGTTGGGCCAACAGTCCGCGCGTGTGTACGCGGCCTGACAGGGAACAGATGATCAGTGACAGGCACAGTAGGAAGCATGGGGAGAGGTTTGTTTACACAGACCTCTCCTCGGTCTTCAGCTCTGTGACCCGATCGCGAGACACCAGCGGCGATCGGGTCCGCTGGTCCCGTGGCCACGGTCACAGGGCTCAGGACCAGGTCGGGAATGCGCTTCCGCCGCCGGGACGCTCCCGACCCAAGGCTGGGCACTTAAAGAGCAACGTACAGGTATGTGATTGTGCCCAGCTGTGCCTTTCTGCCGACGTATATGTGCAGGAGGCGGTCCTTAAGCAGTTAATATACCTTGGCTTTAAAGCTGAAGTTAAGTAACTTTTTTTTTGGAGGGGATATACAGTATCCCATTACCTGTGCAGGTGTCTACAAAAAATCCTCTGCTTGTCCCCTTACCAGCTGCCAGATATTTTCCTGAGCAGCTGTCATAGTGCTGAGAAGGGTAACAGCAGTGGCTCTTCAATCATGAAAGTTGCGCTAATCTCATGCCTGTTTCTGCCTCCCATGCCATTCATAGAACTCATCTAACTACACTCCCATGATGCATGCAGTTCTGTGAATGGAGGAGAAGGAGTTGAATAAACGCATTGCCCAATCACATATCTCAAAAGTCTTCAGGCTGGTAACGTGGTGTGCTGGGCCTTCTGCTTCTTAAGTCTTCTTCCAGCAGTGGGTCGGTCCTCCAGAGTTTGCAGTGTTCAGTTATGGTGTAAGTATGTCAGTGCCACTCTCTGCACAAATATACTGTGAATGAAAGGTGATGTGGTGCCGCTGCCAAAGGAGGAGGACCCAGTGGCTCCCTGCAGTCCTAGTAGCTTGGGCTGAATGATACTGGGTTTCATTGAGCCTTTAAGACTGGGAACATCTTTTGACCAAAAATAAGTACTACAGGGAACAACTTTAGACCACAGGTGAGTATTGCAGCTTGAGCTTTCTTTTTTTATGTTTAAAACCTGCCGGGGCCAGTTTTTGATTTGGGCTTCAGTGGTATTATGTAACCTGCCTCCACAGGTCTATAAATGTCAGGCAATGTGTGACTACCAAGATTGTTGTAATATTAATATTTATATGTGACTAAGACCACCAGTCAGCCTTCTGCTGTATATTTACACACATAGAAAATAAGTGAAAGAAAAATCTTCAGTTTTTTGCCTCTACTACACCAAACCAATCCTTGTTGGTAATGAAAGAGCAAATAGCACAAGACAAAGGGAATCATAGGCTATCGATTCAGTGACATTGTGCTAGCGCAGCTCTAGCCATAGCTGTGTGTAGAATAGCGTGCCACTTGCTGATACCATGTATTATTTAGCCATTTGTTAGGGGAGGCTGACAGCTTTATGGATGCTTATAGTTAAAAAGGATGTAGTAGAAGTGCTGATACCGAATATTGTGCCTTTCCTCTTATTCCTACAGAAATGGTGTGCGAGAATGTGTTTGATATTAATCTAATGTACTTCTCAGGTAGGCATGCACACACCCTTCGAATGTCCTTTGTTTTTTTTCTCCCCAATGCAGAGATTCCGTATGTGCACTTATTTATTAATCAGGAATATGAACATAGCATCCTGGGATATGCAGATGTACATGTGCAGTGTCTTTCTGAGAAGGCATTAGTACATAATTAGCTTGTATTGGCTCTTGTGTGCCGAGTGTTTTCATTCCATGATGACCTTTTTCTTCACAGTGTTTTCTTTTTCAGCCCTTTGTAAAAGAACATTTTCTCTTTCCCTTTTTTCTTGTAGCAATTTCCTTTTTTTATTTTTTTTATTGGTCTTGGCAAATATGGCACCCGAGCATATGAAAGGCTACTTATCATGCTTTTGAACTATTATTTTCATCAGTTTTCATGCAGATAATGACATTTTCTAATACTTCGGGTTTGCCAAACCTTCTTACCTTCCTTCACTTTTCCTTTTCCTGATTTTGCTTTGCCCATTCAGGGCAAGGTGACAGTGTCTGTGTAAAGGGGAACCCCTGACCAACTGATTCTCAGCTTTCTAGTACTCCCCTACCACTGCTACCTTAGACAGCACAAAAAAAAAAAAAACAGTTCTATGAGACGACCTCTCATATGATGGTGCTGCCAATTACTAGGCCTGATGTCACTACTCCTTCCAGTCTCCTACACCAAATGACACAGGGGATTTTGTAGTTGGAAGAAGGAGCAGTTGGGAAAACTCATAAGATGATTATTAATGGGAGCTCCTTTACACAGATATGGTCACTTAGCCTTCAGTGGGCAAGGGAACATTCTCTCTGGAAAGCAAACCTTTCATAGGAGATACTTATGCCGCGTACACGCGACCGGACTTTTCGAGGGACTAGGTCCGACGGACTTTCGGCGGAGTTCTGACGGACTTTCCGAATGAACAGACTTGGCCACACACAATCACACCAAAGTCCAACAGATTCAAACGTGATGACATACGACCGGACTAGAATAAGGAAGTTCATAGCCAGTAGCCAATAGCTGCCCTCGTGTCGGTTTTTGTCCGTCGGACTAGCATACACACGAGCGGATTTCTCGGTAGGAACTGGGTCCGGCGGAGTTCCGGCGTAAAAATTTGAAACCTGTTCCATTTCTAAAGTCTGTCGGATTTTTGCAAATCAAAAGTCCGCTGCAGCCCACACACGATCAAATGGTCCGCCGGAATCGTTCCGTCGGACTTTTGATGTCGAAAAGTCCGGTCTTGTGTACAGGGCATTAGAGGCTGCCATCACCAATCCCCTTCTCAAGATGCTTGCTGTCAAGCTCAGCCTTTTTTAACTGGGATGCCTTGGAAAAAATGCCTAAATAAAAATTGTATACAATCGGTTGATAAGGAGTACGTCTGGCACCTGCATAGCATCCTTGTTTGTCCCTTCCCTGCCCCTTTACATCAGCATTGGGGCACATTAGCTGAGTGAAGGGAGAAAAGAAACATTGGAATACTAGTGTGCAATGGTGTGGTTGCTTTGGAAGACTAAATCACCTCCAACAACATTGGGTGTCCTATGTGTGGGGATATTGCTGAATTATGTAAAACTGTTCATTTAGATTTTACATTTTAGAATGCCTTGAGTTTGTGCAGAATTTTAAAGGGTGCCTTGACTGAAAAAGGTCGAGAAACACTGGTTTAGGTAGTACCTTGCCAATAACGGTAGAGGCACAGACTTGGAACATATAGTATACATATCTATTATTTGCATGTTCCCGGTAAGAGATACAAAGTATTAAAGCAAATGGACCCAGGAAACTAGCATTTGTAGAATAAGAAGTAACAATAGTAGCATCCATGTCTCTCACAGGAAAGGTTAACTTTAAAGTACCCCTGTTGTGAGAACTGGATGTTCATCACTGGAGTCTGTGGGCACACAACCTTTGGTATCCAAAGCAGCACCCTTCTGATAGGATCATCCTCTTTGGAAAGAACATGTTCTTGTTTAACTGGTCGTGATCTGACATAGAACAATGTGACAATGTGTTAATAAGAAATTTCAGGGTTTCTACAGATGATGGGGGGAGAAGCAAGTGTCTGATAACTATGTAGGGAAACACTGGCTCTTTGCCTCTGCTATCCATGGCCACAGGGCTACTAATGGTAAATCCACCTCTCCCTGTAATGGAAAAATTATGAGAGTTACCATTGCTGACCTTCTCCTGAAAGTGTTAGCGTTCCTTCTGAGTTACTGTACCATAAAGCAAAATTAAACTACTGAATGAATGGTCTTCCCTTGCCCCTCTTACGTGCCACTATAAGTGCTTCAGCACATGTGCGCCCCTGTAACCTATCAGGTGTATCGCACCTGAAAGAGGCCAGCAGTGCATATGCATACAAGTGGCAGATCACTGAGCATGCACTAAAACGCTGCCATCTTCTGGCAGATTACAACTATTCCAACTGGAAAAATAAGCCATATGTGTGCACAGAGGTGTTTAAAGTGTTTTTTGGGGAATTAAAGTGTACTTTAAGGTATGTATTTTCCATTGGGAGGGCCCATTACTACCTTGTACATTGTGTGATTAGACCTGAACATTTGCATGCAATTTTATTGGTTGAGGTCCTATGGCAGTGATCCAGTGTCTTGGGACCACCAAATATTAACTGGTCAATTTGTAACTTATGTATTAATATCTATTTATTATACATGGAGTAATCATCTGGAGCATCAATATACTATTTTCCTATGGCTTAAAGACAAGATCATGAAATGTGTTACTTCAATAAACGAATAACACGTAGGAAACAGTAATGATGGTAATAAAACAAACCAATAGTCCTAGGCACAAGGATAATACGACATATAGGACACTTAGGACAATAACATTGTATTATGTACATCGCCACATATGATTTCTCATGGAACATTGGCTTTGCCTGCCTCCCCTGATTTTCCTACTGGCAATTATCCACAGAGGGGCCATTTAAGTATATTTAAGAACAACAGGCTACTAAGTTACAAGCAGGAGCTTTGATACATTCACTGCTTTCATTGCCCCCCAAAGGTTAAAATCACACACACCGAACTGGAGTGTAACACAAGCCTGGCCAGGTGGTAAATGGTGCCCGGGGGGACTGTGAAATAGCATGGATATTAGACGTCTTGTGCTTTCATTAGCTCCTACTGCTAACATCTGACAGGCTGGCGTGTATTTTTATCTAATAGCGAATGTTGCACTGCTACTTTGTAAATTTTCACAGTCTGACAGCTCTCATTCCTTTTGTTAGAGACATATTAATAATTAAACACTCTTGCAAATAGCAGCGGGCCTCATGGAACTTGGTGATGGAATTTACCCAGACTGTGTGCTGTATGGTTAGCTATCTGGATGTATGGATTGCTGTCTGCTTGTCTTTTATATGCATAAAAACAACACAGTGTAAATGGCAGTATAACATGTATACATATGAGAAATGATTATTATTTAAGGTACTTATATAGCATTTTTACTGCCAGGCGAGAGTGCTACCCTCTACACCACTGTGCCGCATATTTTACTTGTAGGTGGAGGGCAGTTAAATATTCCTTTCCTGACACCCCCAAAAAAATTGTCATTGCCCTCCCCAACTAATAAATATTGCAGATTGAAAGGACAGTTTTCACAGAGCATTATGCAAGGCTACTATTGCATCCGTGGGAACAGCAGTTATAAAGTGAAATAAATGTGTCCGTTCTCAACAAGTGAACTGCAGACAGGATGTCGCACAACCATAAGGACCATCAGACTGTAAACTTCTTCAGAATAGATGATACGGTTTATGCACACTTACCGGAAATGTTGAACCCGACTCATATGACAACAAGTCAACCAGGCATAGACAATCCCATAAGGCAGGAGGGCAATGGCTGGATCTTAGGTAACCCGGAAGCTTTGGGGTGCGCCCCACTCTTCTTCATAGGATGTCAACCATGAATAAGACAAATGCTGCAGCTGGTCCTAGTCTTGGAGATGGTTCAAACCGCTAGAGACATCAAAACAGGAAATCCAAAGATGGAAAATGGAAGGTAATGCTGACACACCCTTGTATGGGTGATAGGACCAATGGTGGAACCCCAAAACACTTTCATCCGCAGAGCATAAAAAAGGAAAGAAAAATAGGGGCTCCGATGGTGCAGGTCAAAACAAATAGGTTTTAATTGATAAAAACCAGCATACAAAAATATAAAAAGTGATCACATGAATCTAAAAGCAATATGGGGAATAGAATACCAGGCCCGATGAGTTTCGTCCAAAACAGACTTCTACTGGGGCAAATGCAGAGTGGGGCACACCCCAAAGCTTCCGGGTTAAACTGCTGTTTATGTGGATTGTCCCCACGAGCAGTGTGTTTGAGCAATTTTTATTTGTTAGTTAGTGATTCTTATGTGCATTACTGTTTGGATCATTTAGCGCTACACATTTACCAATATCACTGTTTGAATTTTTGTCACATTCAGTGTAGCTGCTTTTCCTTGTCTTTGTTTATTTAGGGAAGGCACAATAATTATTTTTACTTCACATCCTTGGGAACAATCCTAGTCCTAGTTCAGACTTGCTGATCTTTAACACATAGTTTCCAACTGCCTTTCATTTAGAGGACCTGCCCTTCAACTGGAACAGAATATGGGTAGCCATACATGTAAATTCAGTTGATTTCTCCATCCATTCTAAACGGCATGGATGGAGAAATACCACACTGTTGATAGACAGACTTTCACACAAATAGAGCTTTCTTTTAGTGTTCTTTTTATCGCCACTGCGTTTTTTACCTTTTACGGTATAAACAAAAAAAGACCAAAAACGTTTAAGAAAAAAACAATGTGGCATTTTTTACTACCTGCTACCTGCTTTGCAGGGTGAAAAAAGTGGCACTTTGCTGCTGTCTGCAGAGAGGCCTGTGGAGTTTACCAACACAGGGCTCTCCTCTGTCATTCACTTGGCCATAAATCATTGGTCAGGACTCACTAAATGGCTCGTGTTGCAGCAAATGGCAGCTCAAGCTTCCGGATGCGTGCACCTATGTGCGAGCAAACCCATAAGCAAGCCGCAATTTACGTGAGTGCGCCGCTTCAAGCCTACTTGCCGCAGTAAATGTACTGCGGCGGGTCAGCAAGTGGTTAATGTACAGATTGTGCACACAGCAGGTCATATCGATTCAAGGAGACAGGCATTGCTTGCAGAAATGTTGGCTATTTTGTGTTTTTGTGGTTAACCCTATATACCCCCAGAATGAAAAAAAACATTGTTCACACAGAATCATATAAAGGGTTAGAATGATTACAGAGCTTAAAAATATAGAATTTAAAAATTTTCTACAACCAAAAACAAAAACATAGAATATTGCAACTTATCCGACCTTAGATAAGGTGGCTACTTTTGTGTTCTTTTTTCCGGTTTTATTGTCATCTGGTGATTGTACCAGTAACACACATCCTTTAATCGGGTGACAACGCTCTCTGTCTACGGAGGTGCCAGCAGTGATGTCATGCTATGACACAAAGTGTTTTTTGGTGTACAGAACACCTCCCCACCTTAATTACTTTTACACAGTTTGTTTGATCGGACTTTACTGGTACAAATGGGACAGACAACTGAATGAATATATATAAATTCATACTAAATGGATTTTAATTAAAATAACATATGGTAAAAGAAGAACCACAAATGCTACTCAGATCATTTTGATAAGCCAAGAGAAAGAAGGTCGTCGCATTTAATTTTAAATGCTTCCTCAGAACCTCGTCCTTTTGGATAAAATGATGAGCAGTCTAAGTAAAAAAAAAAAATATATATATATATATATATATATATATACACACAAAATCAACACACAGTAATATCTTCAACCATCAATAACAAATCAATTTCATATATCATTGCTACAAAATAGCTCTATACACATAGAGAAAATCTATACCTATATGTAACTTACAATGTGCCCCAGGGACACAAGGACTGGCACAGTGGAATTAATAACTGTAAGCGCAAAAAGGCAGTGCAGCTGTAAACATATAAATGGATAATCATATATAGTCCATGTAAAGTCAGTGATTCGTGGAGATTCCGTCTCCTCTGAGAAAGCTAACTCTATTTTGGAATGAGAAAGGGGAAAACACAGGAAGCGCCACCTGAGTATAGTATTTAAAGTGGTTGTAAACCCACTTTCTGGACTTCTACCTATAGGTAAGCCTAGAAATAAGGCTTACCTATAGGTAGTGGAAATATTTCCTAAACGTGCACCGTTTAGGAGATATTTCACTTGTAGTCCTCCGAAAATTCCTATGGTGCATGCGTGGGGAAGAAACAAAATTAAGTGCTGTTTCTTCCTTAGCCTGTGCCGTTAATCGCGGCTCCCGTGCGCATGCCCGGGAGTGACGTCACGTGGCTCCGGTGAATCACAGAGCCAGAATCCGCAGCCCGGAAGGAAGAGGGGCCAGAAGATGGAAGCTGCCTACACAGGGGACATCGCTGGATTCTTTGCAGTTAAGTGGCACATAATGAGATAGTATGTGATGCATACTAGCCCATTATGCTTTTCATTTGCAGGCTTTGCAGCAAGCAAAAGAGAAAGTAAAACCCATCAGGGTTTACTTCCTCTTTAAAGTATGGTTTAATGTTTTTTAAACTGTATTTTAATCACTACACTCAGGTGGCGCTTCCTGTGTTGCCCCTTTTCTCACACAAGGACTAGCATACAGCTGACGGAGAGTGGTGGCAAATTCCAAGGAGAGGCAGGTGGAAACATAGTCCTTTTTCAAAAGTCCAATGTGTACAATATCTTCCAAAAGAGACTAGAAATATTAAAATAGATCCAACTATAGTACACCATATGCATCTAGGGAGCATTACTATGTGAGGAGAAATAGATTTTTTTTTTAGATATACCGTATATACTCGAGTATAGGCCGACCCGAATATAAGCCGAGGCCCCCAATTTACCCCCAAAAAAACTGGCTGAGGTACATTTTTGAGCAGCCAAGCTCTTGTTGGTCTATTCTCATCTTAATAATTTAAGGGTTGGTGTTCTGTAGTTTATAAAGGTAACCTGGACAGGAAGATGAAAATTTCTGGCAGGATTACCTTTTATATCTTTTGCACTAATTAACAGATATAACAAAACGCTTTCTGTTGCTGAATTGAAGGTCTCTAGATCTGGCTATGCTTTCTAGAAGAAGTGTCTAGATCACAAGTCTAGCTGGACAAAAATACAAATAATTTGGAATAATAAATTAAAGCAGTTTAGAAATTTTTTATGGTGTGCCTTTAGCCCAGCTTTGACGTTTCGCTGTCTTTACAAAGATTGATTGCATTATTTAAAACACACTACCATCCAATACACATAAGACATTTGTGAAACCTGTACAAAGGAAAATTGCATGTGTTCAGATTTTGGCATGGTTTAGTAACTGAATTAGATTATCTGACTGGAATCTGAGCAAAAAAAACAAAAAAACAAACACATTTCTGCTAGCTGCAAGTTTCATCACCATTCCCACATAGATATATGAATTGAGCTTGTACTTCTTATGTGTTATTTTCTGCCATTGTAATACAGGAGCTGTGAGTCGTGTAAGATGCTGGGTTTTGTACAATGTATTTCATTTTGAGACTGTTCCACCCGATCTGTTCATCTTCTCTGCATGAAATACAGACACGGATCAAAGACTTACTCCACATTTCTCAATTTCTTCTCATTAACCTTTTTTTTACTATGCAATACTGTAGAGAAAGAAAAAAAGTAGATTTCTCTTTCTTTGTATATTTAGAGTATGAAGTGCTCATCAGCAGCTTTTACCAAAGGAGTGTTCTGTAGTGACTGTTCTCAACCCTTTTCTAAGCCACCTGCTACATAAATAGGCTATATGTAGGCAGGGCCACTTGAAAACAAAGTAATGGCCACTCTATCACATCAAGATTTAAAGGCTCACAAGTGAATGTGTCAGCTGCCACTTAGTGCCTTATGCCTACTCATTCCAGGAAAATATACGAAATGGGAACAAAGGGAACACGAGGACGCTGAAAGGATAGCATACTGGACAGCTAAACACCCTTCCTTGTTAATCCACAGCGACCCCATCAGAATTCTGGAGACCCCAATGACACACACACAGCAGGCAGGTGTGCAAAGCAAGTCTCAAACTAAGTGTAGCAATAAGAAACCTTTACTAGATAAAAAAAAACAATTGGTAACTCACTCAATAGGAAGACAGTCAACGATTATTGTAAATATCATCAAGCTTGCAGCTCAGATGTGCTCCAGGGATCTGTTTATTACAGGCAAGAGTGCTCTATCACTGCCACCAGCCGGCAGTGGAAACAACCCAGGAAGTGGCCATACCAAGACAACAGCCATACTAAGATACTGATAAAATATACGGTGAGTATAGAACATAAAATAGCATCAATGCTGTAAACCAATAAATTCATAAAATTATATAAAAAGGTTGTATAAAAATAATAGTAAATTGAATAGTGCACCCTCCACAAATGCTAGGAAACTTGCCCAGGGTATAAATAATGCCCTTGCATCTGATCACGTAGGCTTGACAAAGGAGCTGGGTGGCTCAGAAATGGTTAGTGATGCCCCCCTCGCAGCTGACAGGTGTGACAACATTTCTGGGCTGGCCTTGCACGCCAAGGTGGTTTCACTTCCTAGTTTCAGCCGCTTCCTGGTGTCTTTCCATTACCCACCTAACAGCAGTGATAGAGCACTCTTGTTTGGAATAACAGACCCCTGCAGAACATCTGAGCTGGTGGCCTGATAGTATTCACATGCTGACTGTCATTCTTTTGAGTGAGTTGTCGGTTGTCTTTTTTTATCTAATAAAGGTTTCCTCTTGTAACCTAGGAAAATTGTGTGGGCCACTCAGGCTCGATAGTGAGGGGGTATGTGGACAGTGCAGCCGCAGCTGCTGCTAGAGTGCTTACAGGGAATGGAGTCTGTCCTGACTCCTGCAAAGGTTCAAGAAAGGAAGGGTAACCCCTGGAAGTTGCACACCTATGTTGTTCTACTGCAATGAATGGAGTGGCAACCTCAGCCTGGACTCTGACCATAGAATGCATTAAGGTGAAAAAACCTCAAGGGTTTACCACCCCTTTAGACAGATTATCTTCAGTTTGTGAGGTGCTGCAGCTAATGTACACTGGAATTATCCCTTGATGGGCTATGAAGGACTGTATTATCCTTTTGCATAAATGCACAAAGGTCCCATGATTGCTATACATCATACCTCATATTTATTGTGCAATAATTACCATATATACTCGAGTATAAGCCGAGATTTTCAGCCTCTTTTTTGAGGCTGAAAGTGCCCCCCTCGGCTTATACTCGAGTCATCGCCGTCTGACTGCTCGATCAGCGTATCGAGCAGACAGACGGCGGACATACTACAATTCGAAAGCCGCGCCTCCGCCTCCGCCTGTGATAGGCGGAACACTCAATTTCCCAGCAGTCAGTGTTCCGCCTATCACGGACATCCGCTCATCCTCGTACTACGGACGAGGATGAGACGATGTCCGTGATAGGCGGAACACAGGCTGCTGGGAAATTCAGTGTTCCGCCTATCACAGGCGAAGGCGGAGGCGCGGCTTTTGAATTTTAGAATGGCCGCCGAGGCGCCGACGAAGAGCGGCGATCCTGGCAAGGCACGGGACGGAGGCAAGGCAAGGCACGGCACGGGACGGGACGGAGGCAAGGCACGACACGGGACGGAGGCAAGGAGGCAAGGCACGGCACGGGACGGAGGCAAGGAGGCAAGGCACGGCACGGGACGGAGGCAAGGAGGCAAGGCACGGGACGGAGGCTCGGGACACAGGCTCGGGACACAGGTAGGCTGGACACACACACACACACACACATGGACACACACACACAGGGATGGATGGATGGATACACACACACACAGGGATGGATGGATGGAGACACACACACACAGGGATGGATGGATGGAGACACACACACACAGGGATGGATGGATGGATGGACACACACACACACAGGGATGGATGGATGGATGGATGGACACACACACACACAGGGATGGATGGATGGATGGACACACACACACACAGGGATGGATGGATGGATGGACACACACACACACAGGGATGGATGGACGGACACACAGGGATGGACGGACACACAGGGATGGACGGACACACAGGGATGGACGGACACACAGGGATGGACAGACACACACACAGGGATGGACAGGCATGTCTCACCCTCGGCTTATACACGAGTCAATAAGTTTGCCAGTTTTTTTGGGGGTAAATTGGGGGCCTCGGCTTATATTCGGGTCGGCCTATACTCGAGTATATACGGTAATACATTTTTTTCTTTTCTTTTTTTTTCTATCATATACTAGGTAAGATACTTTGGTGTTTAATGATACAGTCAAAATTGAAAATAAAGTGTAGCTAAAGTCATATTTAGAGGAGTCAAAACTCCCTGTCAGGTTTTTATTTCATATGTATTTCCCTGGGAAGATTTGCCTTTCTGTTCATCCTGGTGGGTGTTGTCACCAGATTAGCATCTACATTGCACCAATAGGCAGCGACTGGTGTACCGTACTGCTGACATGTCGGACCTCTGTATGGACCCAGCTGCTCTCACACAGAGAGTTACAATTCTTGCATGCAGCATGTACCACACATTTTTGCTCAGTGCTGGTAGAAACAAGCACTGTAACTAAAGTTGGACAACAATGTTACAAGCTTCTGTCCTGTTCACAGTTTCTCTTCAGTTTGACTTGAGCTCTCATATCTGTATATACCTTATGGACTAGAGCAATTTTTACATTTTTACTTTGGGCCTATTTATTAGTAATACATTTGTCATTTCTTAAAGCTGTTCTAAAGCCTAAACATTCTTTACCTTAATAAATTTTTTGCATTAGGTATAAAATGCTTGGGCGTCGATTTATGGGCAAAAACTCCCTCTTGCCATGAAAGCAAGAGCTGTCTTGGTGCCCCCTACAAAAAATAAAAACCGCAGAGGTGATCAAATTTGTGGGATGCAAATTTAGTTTGGGTACAACATTGTATGACCGCGCAATTGTCAGTTAAAGTGACGCAGTGCCAAATTTAAAAAGTGCTCTGGTCAGGAAGGGTGTAAAATCTTCCGGGGCTGAAGTGGTTAAAAAAAAATCCTTTACAATCACTTTAAGATAAAGTAATACATGGGGGGAGTTGACTTTCTTTTGGCAAGATTGCTTTGCAATGAAACACAAAGTGTGTTTCATTTTCTATGGAATGTACAGACAAAAGAGGGAAAAGAATTTCTGTTTTGAGTTTACTGTAAAAAAAAAAAAAGTTTACATTTTATTCTATAACTTTTCCCATAATACTAAAATTATGTTTCTGCTACAAAACATTTAAATGAATAATCGTTTTTATTTTTAAATTCTGCACATTCCTTGTGCAACATTGGAAAAAAAAAAACAAAGCAAACAGAAAAAATAAATCAAAATATACTGCTAAAAAAAAATAGAAATCAAAATAAATCAGAAGAATAATAGCTAAGAACGGGAAGGGGTTAATTCATGTAAAAGTAGGTTAGATAAGAATAAGTTTTATATACATAAAAAAAAAAGTGAACTTTTTTATGCACTTTTTTTTTTTTATAAACCAATGTCATATGCAGATCCAAGGCCACACCTTTGATCTAAATATGAATGAATCACCCGCACAATCCAGGCTTCATTACTGAAAGTCTCTCTTTGTTCCTCCTAATCTAGTGGGCCTGGAGAAAATAGTAATTCGGCCGTTTTATTAAAACACCCCTGTAATAATACAGGAGCTGGCCTAGATTCTGTTAATCCCTCATCCCAGCAGCTGCCCCTGCAAGATTTTTAACCTCTTGGCACAGGCAGTATGCAAATATGCAGCCTCTCGGTGGGTGGGCCTTAACGCCGAGCATACACATATTTGCATACCAAAATGTAGCTCTACGTTCTCCTAGCATTGTTACCGGCAGCCAACGAAAAGCTCCTGATCACAAGCAGCGATCAGGAGCTTTCCAATCATGTGACCGCCGATGATCATAAACCCCATCCCTCCTCCTGACATCTAAAACCCCTTAAAAGGCCTGGAGCCATTGGCACCAAGGGGTTAAACGCCTTGCTAAATGAAAAATGGCTATAGAAAAAATTCTGGAAAGAATTCTAAAGTGGGCAAGGGAGGTTTGGAGGAAAATGTAAGTCTTGCCTATACAAACCGTTTAAGCAGACTAATTGTGTGTGTGTGTGTATATCACTAGCACTGAGAATTTATATAAAGCATGCCTCCAATATATCTGCAGCTATTTCTTGCTTTAAAAAATAAAAATTTGTAAAAGTCAGCTAATATTAAGCATCACTGAATTGTACAGAGTGCTTCTCCTAAATCTCTACAGTTGAGAGACTTATTAGACCTGCGGGAGACCCTTTCATTCTCTTCCCACGCGTTTTAAGTCTTGGAACTCTAGGATACTTCTAGTCTGGAGGTGTTATGATGTTTGATTCTCCGAACATACCACAGATACAAAAAAAAAATCTTTAACATCTCATGTCAGCTTTCCCTTTTAATTTACACATTATTAAAATTGCTCATCTGAAACATTTGCAAAACAAAAGCATTTAAAACCTAGTTTCCGAAAGCCTGAGGAGTTTGTAAAAGAAGTAATGTGTACTTGGTAATTACCAGGCTTACTTGTTTCCTTACAACATCCTGAGAACAGCAAATGACAAAGGCTTTAAAAGCACCTTGGGGTGTAATTTCTGTATGTTAAGTCACCAAACAGTCATTTTCGTAATGTATTTTCTTCAACCTAGAACTACAAATTAGGGAACTGAAATAAGTTGTGGAAAATAGGGAGAAGATGGAAAAAAAATTCTCAAGATATTTTCTAAAAATAAAAGCATCACACAAATGATCAACGTCAGTTTTAGCTGGAGGGCTTTTAGGTTGAAATATAGACAATCATATTAATAGAAAGCACCCTTTGAATTTAGTTTTTGATTATGTTGTATATCAGCATTTGCTTTTATAATCATATTGTTAGTACCTTCTCTTCCCTGGCAGCCTTTATCACATGAAAGGATCATTGATCTGTTCTCAGTGGCATACTTGTATATCATCCACACAAACCTGTTTGATGTATATGTGAACCATACAACCCATTTACGTTTCCCTTTAAAACGCTATACGTAAATATCCTATTTAAAGTGGATGTAAACTCAGTCAGTTAAATCTCATATAATATTTAAATTCCAATCAAACTGTAAGGTAAGTCCCCTAAACATATTCCATAGCCATCAAAACAAAAGGTGTGCAAAGCCAAAGAGTTTGTTTTTATTTAGAAAGTAACCTCAACCTTGAGCAGAAAAGCCTGTTCCCTGCCAGCACGCTGTAGTGGAACTCTTGGGTCTTTATGTGCATGCAGTGGTCCCTTTGCTATTGCTCTCCAATTAACATGGGGCATGAGTTTTTCTGATTGTAAAGCTTTAGTTCTAGCTCGGGGGGGGGGGGGGGGGGTCAATACAATGCAGCATATATAGGCAGGGGACAGGTGAAGGTAAAAAAGAAAAGTTACACCCAAGCACTCAAAGTCTCCCTCCCAAAAATGTTTGAGGCCCCCACCCACACATACATGATTATACAAGCGTAAATGCATGCATGGGAGGACGGGGTGTGCCTACATGCAAAAACGTTCATTGTGATACACATTTTACAGTGAGATTAATAATAAATAAGGCCTATTATTCATGGGTAACTCTAAACCAATGACCTGAAACCACTTCAGCTCCGTAAGAATTTACCCCCTTCCTGACCAAAGTACTTTTTGCGATACGGCACTGCATCGCTTTAAATGACAATTGCGTGGACATACGACATTGCGCCCAAACAAAATCAAGGTCTTTTTTTCCCCACAAATAGAGCTTTCTTTTGGTGGTATTTGATCACCTCTGTGTTTTTTTTTTTTTTTTGCGCTATAAACAAAAAAAGCGTAAATTCTGAAAAAAAAGCAATATTTTTTACACTTTGCTATAATAATTATCCCCCAAAAATATATTAAAAAAAACTAATTTCTTTCTCAGTTTAGGCCAATATGTATTCTTATACATATTTTTGGTTAAAAAAAAACCCGCAATAAGCGTATATTGATTGATTTGCTCAAAAGTTATAGCATCTACAAAATAGGGGATTCATTTTATGGCATTTTTATTATTAATTTTTTTTTTATTAGTAATGGCAGCGATCTGTGATTTTTATTGTGACTGCGACATTATGGCGGACACATCGGACACTTTTGACACTATTTTGGGACCATTGTCATTTATACAAGATCAGTGCTAAAAAAAATGCACTGATTCCTGTGTAAATGACACTGGCAGGGAATGGGTTAAACACTAGAGGGAGATCGAGGGGTTAAGAGTGTCCTAGAGAGTGATTCTAACTGTAGGAGGGATGGGCTCACTACAACAAGACAGAGATAACTGCTCCCGATGACAGGGAGCAATAGATTCCTGTCGTGTTGCTAGGCAGAACAGGGAAATGCCTTGTTTACATCTCCCCGTTCTGTTGCTCTGTAACACTATCAGGGAACAACAGCGGACATAGAGTCTGCAGGCACGGTCACGGAGTACGCAGCGCGTCCACAATGCCGTGGGCGTGCTTAAAGGGGATGTACAGGTACGCACATTTGTGCAGCTGTGCCATTGTGCCGCTGTGCCATTGTGCCGACATACATCGTCGTGTGCTGGTCGGCAAGCGGTTAAAGCATCATCTATGGAAAATTTAGGGTACTGAAGTTTGTTGCCGTTTCATGGGCACGTGATTTTAAGGTTTGCCAGCACTCTTGCCAGCTAGCCTGCAAACAAACCAAATTGGCCCTGTCTAACAATTTGCATTAAAAACAGAGGGTTTGGTTGCACACATTTACAAATGTATGTGGAAGCCAATGCCAAGGCTCCGCTATACAGAAGTCCTAACTCTATGGTTTTAAAAATATCCAAGTTGGAGCATATATAGCATTTATAAATTTATAAATTAAAGGCAGTTTTGCCTGGGGAGAGCCCACTCCTCCGTAAAAGCACAGAGACACATTGATCTGAATGGTCGCAGCTGAAGGCATCCAATGTGCCCCCACACCAAATCGGTAAACAAGCTAGACAAAAAGATGGTAACCACCCCCAATTTATAACTAGCTGCCGTAAGATGCACATGGAAGAGAGAAACATATCACAAGCCTGCCATTAATTTATCCACTGCTATATATGCTTCAACTTAATGATTCTCAAAACTGTAGATTTAGGACCGCAGTATACAGAGGATACTTGACATGGACACTGCAGCTTCCACATATATTTGCATATATTGGGTGGCACAGTGGTGTAGTGGTTAGCACTCTCACCTAGCAGTAAGAAGGGTCACTGGTTCAAATCCCAACCATGACACTACCTGCTTGGAGTTTGCATGTTCTCCCTGTGACTGCGTGGGTTTCCTCCGGGTTCTCCGGTTTCCTCCCACACTCCAAAGACATGCAGGTAGGTCAATTAGCTTCTGTCCAAAATTGACCCTAGTACATGAATGGGGACCTAGGATTTCAGGCTCCTTGAGGGTAGGGACTGATGTGAGTATGAAATGTACAGGGATAGGGACAATTGTAGACACTCACTCAGGTTGAACTGGATGGACTGGTGTCTTTATTCAACCTTACTAACTATGTAACTATCTCACATTCATTTGCTGGAACTCCGAACCATGAACAGGCAGGGTTTGCCTCAAACCCATGGTAGTCCTGAAGCCAAATCTCATCCCTTTTGTCACCCATGGGACCTTGAGTTTATGGTTCATGGACCACATACCACACTTTTACACATGGCCATATGGTGGAGTTCAGGGGAGCAGTGACTTTAAGTTTTTTAAATTGTTTCAATTTTCATATTTTGTACTCAAGCAGCTATTTGACATCATTATATAGCTTATATTATTTATATATATATATATATATATATATATATATATATTTTTTTTTTACATATTGAACTGTAGTAAACCCATAGGTCAAGTTTGTTTTTTAGGTATCTTTATTTTTGTATCCATGGGCTTCAGTTCAAGATGAAGTTACTAAAGCATGGCCTGCACTCAGGATTTAACTCCTGGAACGGCTGGTGTATAGTTCATACACCAACTCATGTAATTTATAGCATGACAGCACAGATGGTTCTCTGACATATATATATATATATATATATATATATATATATATATATATATATATATATATATATATATATATATATATATATATATATATATATATATATTGTGGAGAGGGATGGATGGTGCTGGTCGGAGGAGGGGATATATTGTGGAGATGGATGGTGCTGGTCGGAGGAGGGGATATATTGTGGAGAGGGATGGATGGTGCTGGTTGGAGGAGGGGATATATTGTGGAGAGGGATGGATGGTGCTGGTCGGAGGAGGGGATATATTGTGGAGAGGGATGGATGGTGCTGGGTCAGAGGTGGGGATATATTATGGAGAGGGATGGATGGTGCTGGGTCAGAGGTGGGGATATATTATGGAGAGGGATGGATGGTGCTGGGCGGAGGTGGGGATATATTATAGAGAGGGATGGATGGTGCTGGTCAGTGGTGGGGATATATTGTGGAGAGGGATGGATGGTGCTGGGTCGGAGGTGGGGATATATAATGGAGAGGGATGGATGGTGCTGCGCAGAGGTGGGGATATATTATTGAGAGGGATGGATGGTGCTCGGTCGAAGGTGGGGAATAGTGTTAAAATAAAAATGGGTGTACCGAAGGACTCAGTGGGATGGCCAGTGGGTGGGCCCTGGGGAATGTTGGTGGTCAGGCCCTGGGGGGCCAGACCTGAAGCTGTGTAAGGGGCCCCAAAATTTCTGATGGCTGCCCTGCTTGCAGGCTAAGCATTTTGTTTGTTAGTATGCTATATATATTGTTGGATGTGATCATATCCTCAGCAGCTACGTTCCAGCTGTCCAACGCCATCTTGGCAATTACAAAAAGTATTTTTACTCTATGTTTTGTACTTAAAAATATTTTTCAATAAAAATCTATTGAAAGTGAAAACTGAGCATATGCAGTACCCGCCAACACTGCTCTGCAAAATCTCCAACTGCAGTGGGGACATGAGCAGGAGGTAGCAGGATCCACCAGATTTTTTGCAGGATACAGAAAATGACTCCTATAGTGAGTATAAACAGTATGTAAAACAGCATTTATTGATAGTTTTTAATGATGCAGGCTTAATACCACTTTGACCCGTACACACGATCCGAATATCGTATGAAAATGGTCGTCCGAGGAAGGATCGTTAGATTTTTCGGATCGTGTGTACACTACTTTCGACAGCCGATCATGACCGTTCATCCGATATTATTTGATTGGACATGCACGGAAATATTCCTCGTACGATTTTCGTTTAGTCAGTATAGTTTCATCCAAAAATACAATACGAATACATTACAACACATGACATCACTTACGATTTTTTTTTCTATTGTAAGAGAATTTTCGTGACTTTATTTAGCTATTCAATTTCTACTTGCGATTATTAACCGAAAACGGTCATACGATTGGTCGTACAATATTCGGATCGTGTGTACGGAGGCATAAGCCTCATTTATAAATTTTGATCCCTCAATGGAATGACCCTGATAAAAAAAAAAAAAAAAAAAGAAAGATCCACCTCATATTGTCTTCATATGTTTATCCCTTTGAGCACCTTTTCTGGGCAACATCTGAGAAAAATCTAAAGGATTATGCCAAGGCGGGCCAAAATCACTCAAAAGCCCTCCAGCGAAATTAAAGAACAACAGGTGCCGGTTCCTATACTTGACTCCTATAAATCTATAATAAGACTTTGTTCCACACTAGGAACCGTAGCTTGAAATTTCTGTCACAGCATCACTGGATTAGACATCTGGATCTGACATACTACATTAAACATGCATTACATGTGCAATATAGTGCTGTAAAAGACGTAGGTTGGTTGGACATGCAGAGAGAAATAATTATGTGTTGTGTTGTCTGTGCAGTTTTGCAGAGTATCTGCTCTCTCTATTACATCCTGGAAATGTGATGCTCTGAGTCATGAAAGGAACCGAGATTTGTTACTAAGAATAGAATACTTTTGTGGCAAGGCTTTTGTCTGTTGGCTCTTCCAGGAAGCTGCAATATACAAAGAAGAAATCGTACAGTCTTAAATTTTTCTCACAGGTATTTTTCTGTTCCCTCTTTTTAGGTCAACGACTCCAACTGTGACTCCGAAATCCTCTGTCTGCTGTTGGATGCCAAGCTGATGGTAAAATGCATAGGCACCGTCTACTACCCGCACCTGGTTAACCACTTACTGGCCAAGCAAGAGGATGGTCAGTGGGATGTTGAGGAAATAGCAAAACAGCTTCATAGTTCTGGACACAAAGCAGAGGCTGGGTCCCTTCTAATGTCTTACAGGGGGACACATCCTGCTCTCCGAAACTTCAGTTCTGCTCTCTCCAGTCTTAAGCGTTGGTTATAGATACACAAGCCAAGTAGAGCCACAACAAGAAGAGCTGAGAAGAGTTTCATCAATGGCTCTCTGGTAGAGCATTTCTTTTCTGCCTAACATGACTGTAACAGGTTGAGGTTGGCTTTTCAGCCAAGCTTCTGCTGTCGTATGATGAAGTAATTTTTCCATATATTTCTAATAAACATTTTACTAGAAGGGGCAAAGAAATGTCATATCCATGGACTGGTTTCTGCAGACAGTATATAGATTATCAGCCTTCTCTGTTTACATCAGGGGCTTACCTCAGTCCTAACAGTGCTGGATGTGGAGGGGAATGTTACCACCAGGGCTTCAGAGATAGAGGATCACATCCTGCTACTCTACATATTATGCCTAAAGCTATAGGTTCCTATAATATATGCGCTCTGTACAGAGTGTTATTTCTGACTGACTGAAATGTGAATATCACTGATCTCTATGCAACACAGATCAGTTTGCTCAAAACGCGTACATCTGTAATAAGTGAACAAAAGAGTCTTACATCTAGCAATTGCCATTGTTTGATTGTAGATCCTCACTCATGTCCAGTATTCGCTGTTGTGCTAATTAAAGTTTATGTCCAGCTAAAACACATTTTCTCTTCATATTCAATAGAGTGTGTAAGGATTAGTACCTTGTTTGAGTTTTTACTGCTATCTAGAAGTGAGACAAAATCCACAACTGAGATACAAACAGTTATAAGGTTCTATTCTTCCTCCAGTCTTCTTGCATTTGAAGATTGTCCCTCACTTAGTTTCTGGTTTCATCATTTTCACAAGGGAGAGTAAAGCCTAGTACACACTAGTAGTTTTTTTGTTTTGTTTTTTCATTCAGCCCTGCTGACAGCTCAGGACAGCTATCCAATGTTAGTACAGCAATCTGTCCTGCTGTTCTATTGTGTTCTGACAGGGGGATATCATTAGCTGAGAATGCTGATTGCAGCAGACCGGCTTCTGTCGGAACGATTGCAGTACAAACGGGCCAAATGTCAGCCGGTTTCTATGCCACCCGACAGTCAGCCCGTGTTTACTAGGTTAAGGCTGATGTCACGCTTCCGATTCCATTTCTGGCAACATATCACCAGCAGCAAAATCACTCCGGAAAGGTTTCCACTACAAAATCACTCACTTGCTGGCCCAGAATGCTGCAGAATTTGTCTTGCCGGCCAAACTAAGAAGGAAGTGACTTAAAAAAACAAAACAGGTAAGTGGTAAGTTAGCGACTCTGTAGCTGGAAAGTTGTCGCCAGTGTCAGAACCAGACTTGCCTAAGTGAGGGAAAATGTCTTGGATTGTAGTAAAAACATGAGGAGTTTTAATCTTTCCCAACTCTATCCAAATCCAAAGAATAAAGTTTTTAGAAAAACATAGCCTTTAAATACAGATTCATAAGCTAGACCCATTGGTAATAGCTGCAGAAGGTGGGCAAACCTAGAGAATCTACAAACCAATCTTGTAGGCATCTTCCTTAAGCAGGCCATACGTTATAATTTTTAAAGAAACATTTTCATTCAACCAGCAGGTTTATTGAAAAAAATTTGCCAATTCTCCCATCAACACACTCAATGCTCCTGGGGTGATCCTTTCCACAGTTGTATTGTGTTCTGCCGGTGGGGAGCCTTTCCAGCTGGCAAATACAATGATCAGTGTTGCTGGCTATAGCCAGCAGATCTGGTTGTTCAGGAAAATCCTTACAGGCTGATAGTTCAACTTATTTACAACCATCTTGCCCCAAACATGGTTCAAAATTCAGCTGGTACCTGCTGAGCTGGCAGAATTTCAAATCCATGTTTGGCCGGCTTTTGGCATGCTAAGCCAGTATCCAGCATATCAGTCCACTGGAACTAAACACATATCGGTGTTCCCTATCCCCCTGCCGGTTACTAATTAACTCATACTGTATGCTGCATTTTCTGCCTACGAAGTACTAGTTTCAGAGAACAACTTTAAGAAAATTGGAGACTCATAAAGTTGCTTGTAAGACCCTTTTCTCACTATTCACATGCTCCGCATTTTTTTTTTTTATTCGCCATGGAAGGCCTAATTTACTTTTATGCTTTTTTACCTCACATACACACATTTAGAGGTTGCCTACTTGCTATTAAGCGACAACATAGCTAACACAATTGAACTTATTTTGTCCCTATACAGCTTTTTAAACATTAGAGCCCACTATCCACTCTCATATCCTAGCAAGGCCATGCTCTCTCCTATAGACATTAATTACAATAGCCCTGTGGTAGGTCATGGTGCCTGCAGAAGCTAGGAGACCACATGAGGATCTAGATGCATGCAGCCCCTAGAGGAGACCAGCTGACACAGCATTCTGTTCTCACTTTGCCATGCTTATGATTGGCCGTAGTGGTAGAAACACTAATCTTAGACATGAGTAGAAAATTAAACTCTGCTGTCTCGGAAATATGAAATGAATTAAAAAGCCGACATGCACATGTTTACATCTTCTAATATCAATAAAGTTCTTAAACTCCTTCTACTACAGAAGAGACTTTTTATTTGATGTTTGTTTAAGCTGTTATGACATCTTATAATAGGAAATTGTAACTTCATTTGATGTCCCAAGTGCTTCTTCTGTCATACTACAGCATGTAACTATGTCATTTTGCTTTGCATATTTATGGAAGCAAACATCTTGCTCATTTTACAGAGAAATGACAAACTGGAAAGCCATATGGATATTTTTATGTTGATGTAATAAAATATAACAGCCTGATAAAACTTTAAGGATTCTCATTTAGTTTTATATTGGTATCTTTTGCATTAAAAAAATTTGATGGAAAGAAGATTAAGTTGTGCAATTATCAAAGTATGAGTCCACCTTAATGAAACTTTGCATATAGCAATACAAAAAAGAATCAACTGTTCCAGCGAAACTCCTTCTTAAAGAAAAACGTAATTTTCTGTTTAAAAATAAAATAACATAACATACCAAACAAAACAAAAAAAAGAAGCTTCTAGCAGGTAAGAAAATTGCAGCAGTTCCCCTGGCTACAGCCAAATGCCAGGCCATTGTGAATGGGCAAAGTTCAGGAACTCTGGGTGGGAATGGAGTTCACAGAGGACATCCATGCCCTCCCACCTTACACATATTTCCTTTAGCCCTTGTACACACGGTCGGACATTTCGACAACAAAATCCGTCGGATTTTGTCCGAAACTGGTGTTGCATACACACGGTCGGACAAAGTTTATTGGAAAATCCGATTGTTCTGAACGTGATGACGTAATTTAGTTAGGACAGGACTACGTTCAAGCTAGTAGCCAATAGCTTTGGTCTAGAAATTTGATCTGAGCATGCGTGGCACTTTGTCCGATCTGAATTCTCTACACACGATTGGACAAAGTCCGATCGGATCATGTTGTCGGAAAGTTTTATAGCCCAGCTCTAAAACTTTGTCGGTCGGATATTCAGACGGAAACAGTCCGATGGAGCCCACACTCGGTTGGATTATCCGACAACATGGTCCGATCGGACATTTTCCGTCGGAATGTCCGTCCGTGTGTACAAAGGCTTAGAGTGTAGAGAAGCAAGAGCAAAGAAATGAAAATGTCTTTGAGTTTTGCCTGTTCAAAAAAAAACAGCATTTGGCTATAGCAGAAGTATTTTTTCCTTTTCTTTTTCCTTACTTGTGTTGTGTTTCAATCAATAGCCATT